>NC_142786.1:19261648-19276648 GCF_988280905.1 Pimephales promelas | reverse complement strand
TTATTTTAAATTTTTTATTCATCATCTGGAATCATTTAAAGCCCTTTGAACAGTTTGCAGTTTGAACTGAAACATCTTTTTTTGGACCTTGAACCCTTTGGACCCCATTGAAGTCCATTATATGGAGAAAATCCTGGAATGTTTTCATCAAAAACCTTAATTTCGTTTTGACTGAAGAAAAAAAAGACATGGACATCTTGGATGATATGAGGGTGAGTAAATTATCAGCAAAAGCTTTTTTAAAAGTAAACTAACTAATCCTCAGGCTCTATGACGATTATGAAAAATTTACATTTAAAGAGCCAAAATTTGGCGGCCATATTGAATTTGAAGGGCAAAATTAGGTTAAATCAATAAATTCCGAAATTTCTTGACCCAAATAGTCTCAGAAACCATGTATTATGCAGCGCTGTGGGCAAAACCATTAAAATGTTCTTTTCCAGCTTGGCCGACGGCAGCGATTTTGGATATCGGGCTCGCACAAAATTTACCCACATTTTTGTGAAGGGCACCATGGCTAATTTTCTTTCTTTAACCTTTATAGAAACGAACCTTCGCTCTCCATGGTCACGGAACTGCTATAGATGACCCAACTATTTAGTGCATCCTATAAAATGTGCATCCAGATTATGTAAATTATACATCAACAAATCATTTGAAATGCTCTAACCTTTACGCTGCGTTCAGTGGACCATACATGAAAATGAGATTAATATGTCGGGCCTTAGAGCAAAGCACTACATGACAGTGTTATAGAGGCTGAATCTTCAGAAAAGCCATTAATCTTCGAAACAACAGCTGGTTTCAATTCTGAATGGAAATCTGCACAGGAAAATTGATACGTTATTGTGACTAAGAGTTATTAATGTAGTTATAATGTAGATGTTTCACTTAATAATACAAAAATATGGTACACTATTTTACAATGTCCTTGGTTATATGGTAGATGTAGCTACTATAAGTTGTGCATAATTAAATGCAACTAACCTTAACCACACCCTATAGTAACTACATGAAATTGATTATTATTACTCAATGTACTTCAATGTGTAATTACACTAACACGGACACCTTGAAAATAAAGTATTTTGTTTTATATATCAAATATTATATTATTTGAACCAAAAAATTATAAAATTGTCAGTCTAACAGATTCACAAATTGGTGTGAATTGCTCTTGATGATAAAATTAATTACATTTAAATTACTGTAAATTACTGTATTAATAAAACATTACTGATTTGCATGTGGATAAAAAAAACAGCTTCAAAGTGATTGAGAAATTAAAAAAATAGATTTTTGAATCATTTATGAGCTTTTTTAATAAAATGGCCATTCATATTTACAAAAACTGTTAAAAGCACAAATGTATGACATTATAAAATGCATATAATAATACCATATACAGTAAGAAAATATCGCATTGGTAAATTAGGTTAACATTCATGATGATATGTAATATCTTCTTTTGGTAAAAACAACTCTTAAGTCAGTTTTAAAATAGCAAAACAATCAAAACAACTACACAAAAAAAGGCATAAAAAGTGATAAGTTCAACCATAAGCATATTTATCTGCCACCGCTCTGTCGTTCGGTGTGATCTGTCCACTCAGCTTCATCAGCAGCTTCACGATGAGGCCGGCCTGGAGAGAAAACAAAGATGATAAACTCGGGTTTCACGTCGTCAGGTGACTGTCGAGATGCAGAGAGAGACTTGTACCTGTTTGGTGTGCACGACAAAGTTCTTCTTGTTCTCCAGACTGTGTATCTGGACGTATTGATCGGCCTGACCGAGCTGCCACATAAATGTCCCATACTCCAGACTGAGATGAAGCACCTGATGTATAAAATATAAAAGGTTTGAGGGACATAATCCATGTAAATGTGATTTAAAGTGCCCCGATTATGCTTCTTGAAATATGACCTTTCATGTAGTATGTAATGAAGCTGTTTGTGAATGTAAAAACTCTGCAAAGTTTCAAAACTGAAAGGCGAGACACTACAGGTGAATAGGGTATTTTTTTTAACCAGCAGATATCACCATGAATCTTTCCCTGTTGATTACCTACATTAAGATAAGAAAGAAATATATTACATGTTTTCTGTAATTTAATGTTTAAATATGCAAATTATGCATTATTATCTAATTAAACATGCACTAATTTGTATATTTTTAAAATGAAATCTGAGTATTGGATAAATCCAGGTTCCAAAATTATTTTTTCATTGTGTTCACATATTAGATGGAGAAAAAAAATCTACTTTTGTTATCCTATAAATCAGAATATACTGTCAATAGCCTTAAAAAATGATTGCACCATGTTTTTTGGAATGAAATAATATATAAATTAAGCTAGAAATATTTACAAATCCCTCAACAAGACTGGACAGTTTGGTGTGTATAGTGCTACTGAAGTGGAGATTTCAGACTTGAAGTATGAGAGAAAATTCATTCATTTTGAGAAAACGGACTTTAAAGATTTAGCATCAGCCAATGAGATTCAATAAAAGGTATTAATATTATAGTTATAGAGTTAAATCCCCTCTTTTACTTTCACGGTTGATTGCTGATAAAAAGGAAATTATTACCATTTTTTTTCCATCACAAGTCTGAAAGACATGCTATTGAAGACAAATATCCCAAAATCTCAAAATTGACAAGTGAAAAAACCAAACAAACTATGTTTTCGCCTGCCGTGTCTCGCCTTAAAAAAAACGAGTCGCCAGTAATTACAGTCTTACATCTGTAATATATCTGCGTTACAATTACTGATGCGCGATATATTGGTCACCATATCGCTATCGGCCGATATATGTTCATTTTTAATGTTAACGTTACTGCCCCGATGAAAAAATTTGGTTTATATATTAAGGCTGATAAATAATGTAGTATTTCCTTCAGCTGAGACACTTCAGATGTGTACTTGTTCATCATGAAATTTCTTGAAATATGACTGGATTATGAAAAGGATATCGGCTAGAGATGCACCGATTACAGTTTTGTAGGCCGATCCCAATTTCTGATTTTTCCTTGAGTTTGACCTGCCGATACCGATTTTAGCTGATTCCGATTTCATTTTTTCAAACCACTTTACAGCACACACAAATATTTATTTTCTATCTTCTCTTTAATAGAAAGCGATCAATCGGTGCATCTCTAATATCGGCTACATAAAATAATGAGGATATATAATTGTGTGCTTGGGACATGGCTTTTAATGGGGAGACTTTTGTTTTTATTTGGATTTAGATCGGCCAACATATCGGTTATCAGCAAAATATAAAACATTATCGCTATTGGCCAAAATGTTCATATCAGTGCATCCCTAGTAAATATGTAACAAATTTGGGTTACACTTTATTTTAAGGTGTCATTGTTACAGTGCAATTATACATCGACTAATATTATTAAAACTACATGTACTATAGGATTAGGGTTTGGTTGAGGGTAGTTGCATGTAATTATGCATAATTAACTGTTATTACTATAGTAAATACATGTAACAAGGACATTGCAAACTAAAGTGTTACCCAAATTTGCATAATTCCAGTCTATGGTTTTTATTGGCCGTGAAACACTGTAGTTGTAGCCGAAACTGGAAGAGTTTGGTTCAGGTTGTCGCAATGAGACTCAATCTTCAAACTAACCGTTTTCAGACTATTTGAGAAACGAGTTGATGCTGAATGTATACTATGAAAAAGTGTTTTTTGACCTTGGATGCATGTAAATCTATTGCAGGAGACTCAAAAGCAGAATTCGGAGCATTATAGTAGCATGCTATTTAAGTAATTAGCATTTAAGTCATTAAAATCTCACTTTTGTCTCCATGTTCATGAGATGCAAGCCTTTGGTGTTCACACCCACATACACTCGGATGACCTTGTGTGTGCTGGAGCTGGCCTTGGTGAACACCTGTCCGGTGAAGAAAGCCGCTCCATATGTGGGAATATCCCAACAGTTTTGCAGGAAGAGCCTCTGGAGGTGGTGCATCTCTTTACTCACGCCCTCGCTTGTGCTCAAACTCTACACACACCAAGATTTGAGGAAATCAGAGCAGATTCAGACAAACACAAACATTTATACATAGAAACCAACATTCAAAAGTTTGGGGGCCAGTAAGATTCTTAAATAAAATTATTTAAATAGTTATTTATCATATTAAAGTGATTTGTGAAGGATCATGTGACACTGAAAACTGGAGTAATAGTGCTGAAAATTCAGATTTGATAACAGGAATAAATTATATCAGTCCTTTTAAATTATTTCCTAATATATTTTACTGCCTTGGCGAGCAGAAGAGACTAATTAAAGCTTATTGCTGGTCAGTGAGATTTAATTAGTCTCTTCTGCTCGCCAAGGCATTATGTGAAATAAACACACCTTGTATTCGTGAAGTATCCTGTTAGTCCAGTGATGCGCTTTGCTCTTGACCTTTGAGATTGGAACGATGGATTTCAGGTTTTCCTCACTGCAATGAACACAAAAACATATTCCCGTGTCCTTTACCACTCACACTGAAAACAGTAACTGTGAATACGGGTGAAACTCGAAAAAATTAGAATATTGTGCAAAAGTTCATTTATTTCAGTAAATCAACTTAAAGGTTTGAAATATCTCACTTTGTATGTATTGAGTCTATATATATATATATATATATTAGTTTCACCATTTATTTGTTATAATTTTGATGATTATGGATTACAGCTTATGGAAACCCAAATTCAAAAAAATTAGAATATTGTATTGAGCTGTAAACCATAATCATGGAAATTCTAACATATAAAGGCTTGAAATATCTCACTTTGCATGTAATGAGTCTATATACTATATTAGTTTCACCTTTTAAGTTGATTTGCTGAAAAAAAATTAACTTTAGCACAATGTTCTAATTTTTCGAGTGTCACCTGTGTGTGTTGGTGAAGACTGAGCAACATACTTCAGAAAGCCCTGTTTGTGCTTCTTGCTGTCGTAGTTCCCGTAAATGATCTGCAGGAGGAGGCTGGCCAGCGTGATGAGTTTGCTGTCGGACGCTGACAGAAAGCCTTTGAGGAGACAGTGACGAGCTTCATCAAAGAGGATGAGGATGGACAGCGGATCTTCAACCTAAGGGGGAAACTTACATTCATGTCACAGCTACAAGACTTTAACCATTGATGTGGATCAGGTGGAATGACTGAGAACAAACAGTGCACTCATATAACTTATGAAAGGGAGAAAGTGCAATATAGTCACGCCCATCGAGTGGCAAAAAGACTGAGTGGCAGTATTGGTTTTCAGTGTGAATGCCGCGAAAAACAGACAAAACACATCTAAAACGGGAAAGAGCGTTGAGATTTGACTGTACAACTAGATATGACATATATTTTTATACGATTCAAAGAAACAACTGGATCCAGGCAGAGAAATGTGGATTTGCAGTTATTATTTTGTGTCAATATGCTGAATTTAGAGGTTAAATCATATCCTATATCATAAATTCAATATTTACCATTGTACTGGAGAAACTGGAAAAAAATGGGATTTAATTTTGATGATTAGGATTACAGCTTATGAAAACTTCACATATTCTAATTTTGAACCTGTATGCCATAATCATCAAAATTATAACAAATAAAGGCTTGAAATATCTCACTTTGCATGTAATGAGTCTATATAATATATTACTTTCACCTTTTAAGTTGATTTACTGAAACTTTTGCACAATATTCAAATTTTTTGAGTTTCACCTGTATATTCTGCATAAATGGACGTTTTTAAATAAACACAGACAAAAAACGATACTGCTTTTAAGGCTGGATGATATGATGATATATAACATTAATATAAGTGATCACGTGGATTTAGACCTACTTATATTGTATATAAAGTGTTTTTCTTACAATTGTGAGTTTGCATTGACTTTTTATCTCAGAATTCAGTGATATTAAGTCAGAATTGTGAGTTTATTTCTCGTAATTGTGAGTTTATCTCACAATTCTAAGAAATAAAGTCAGAATTACTATGTAAACTTGCAATTGTAAGATAAAAAGTCGCAATTATCTTTTAAAATGTTTTATTCTGTGGCGGAAACAAGCTTCCATTGTTCTCTGCATGAAAGACCCACGACTGGTAGATCAACATCGCTCTCCGATATGGAAATTTCGTTACATTAAAAGTGGAGGATTTTAACTGTGACGAGATGATTGACAGGAGGCATGTTCGTTAAAGACACAATTATGATGACGCAGCTTGACTCAAGTCATGTCTAACCCTCTGCTACACACTCAAAAGTATGTACTTTTTCTTCACAAAAACACTTTTCCTTGAAAGGGACTTTGGTAAAGATTGAGAAAAGATATTGCCGGTGTGGCAGAAACCTTTTTTTCGATCTCCAAGGGCAGCCGAACATCTCTGCGCAGGAATAGCTGTGGAGTTTCCCGTTGTGGATCGAGGGCCGTGAGATCGGTCACTATCTCGGTCCAGATCCGTAAGTGTTGCAAAGGCTTGTGGTACGGCTTCAGCTGCAGACCTACACAACACCGCAGAGGAAAAGCATGAAGGAATATCAGATATCTGAGATTTTCAGGAGCCGTCAGGTGTAGTGTCGTCTAATTTAAAAACGTGTTACATTTACATTTTACAAAAACAATTATATTTCCAAAGTAACCTTCCTTAACACTGAATGTATGTGAAATTCAACACATTCTTTGCCATTTTTCCAATTCAAATTGAATTTCCTGTGGGGCGGAGTCAATTCAATTCAAATTCCAATTCATGAATTGAAGGGATGCCAATTCTGAAATTCAGAATTTTGCACAAGCCTGCTGTGATTGGCTACAAGAGCACACGGGAGTGTTTGAAAGTGTTTTGAAAGCAGGAGCGTTTGAAAGAACAAACGGTACCGATCCACTGATAGACGCCTGCTTTCAAACGCTCGCGTGTGTATCAATGTAAGCGCTCGCTGAAGAGAGTCATTGATGTATATTTACAACATGTTTTTGAAGCGCTGATCATTATAGCCAATCACAGACATATCCGATGAGCGAACGAACAACAGCCAATCAGAAGTGTTTATGATTCCGGTCAACAGCGCTCAAAGCATCACATTTTTATATCGACTTAGTACCGAAGTCTGTACTCTTAACCATAGATGTCCATAATAAAGGCTAGATGTGTTACGGCGAGTCTCTATCGTCACCGCCGGCGGCCATCTTGTCACAGGCAAGCTTTCTAACGGGCTCTGTGGTCCCTGATGTAAGATGAGTGATCAGCACAAACATAAATACTCTTTTCTCGTTGAAATCATGTCGGATTTAAACGGTTTCGTTTCTTACAAACATTATTAACATCGCTATAATTCTGGATGATTATTTATTGATACACTTATTATTCATAAGTGTGCAGTGTCATAACTACATCTCTGACGTTTATAACAAACCAAACCGTTGGAGAATCGGTAGAAAATTGAGCAAGTTATGGTTATTTTAAAAGTACATGCACCAATAAAACTCAATGTTACGAGTGGGTGAGCGGACTGTGGCAAGATGGCCGCCAGGTGTGGACGTCAACCTCCATTGGCCAGCAGCACAGATGAGACATCTAGCCTTTATTATGGTTATCTATGCTTTAATCCGAAGTGGTGGTCTCACTGAGGTTCTCTGAGCAGATCCAGATGGTGAAGTACTGCTGTGTCTCCTGAGAGAGTCTCATGCCCTCCATGATCTGCTGCACTGTCGTGTTGTTCCCGTGTTTCAGTTCCACAGAGCGGTACGATCCATCCATGCGGTAAATTCTCACCTTCTCGTACTGAAACAAACCAGAACAGTTAGCTTAGCAGGACTTCACCTCGCTGCGCTGATGCAGTACTGCAGAACGCTGTGGTTTCGTACTCACTGGTTTATTGTTGGCTTGCTGAAGGAGTTTTACCGTCTCCTCCCAGTTGTTCTGCTTGTTTTCTTCACACAGTTGAAGGGGGGATCGCTTCTGTTGGTCCTCTATGTGCTTAAAATAACAAGGGACAGCATTTACACACACACACACATATATATATATATATATATATATATATATATATATATATATATATATATATATGTTTTAATTACAGAACATATCATTTTTAATTTTTATTTATTTATTGTGTGTATATATGTATATATAAATAATAGACTATATTTTTTAATAATTTCAATATAATTTAATATTTATATACATAATACAAATATTATGTATTTGTATTGTATTATTTATATATACATAATACAAATATATACAGTATATATATATATATTTTTTTTTTTACAAAATATGCACATATTAACATTCCACACTATTAACAATATTATATTATGTTTTCAATATACATTTTGTGTGTGTTAATAAAAAAATGAGGTTTTTAAAGTTTCTCTAACAAAAAAAACCTAAATATAATTAAAATAATAATAAAAAAATATATATTTTTACACAAACTCATAGCAAACAAACATTCTACACTACATGAAAAACTATTACCAGTTGTTTTAAAATGCTACAAGTGAATTTGTGCATCACATTGTAATGTACAGTATTAAAAAATAGAAATTTATTTTGAGATTTGTTATTCAATTAAAAGTGTTTTTAAAGATTAATCCTAGACAAAAATTAAAATATCATGCAAAAGTTCATTTATTTCAGCAAATCAACTTAAAAGGTGAAACTAATATATTATATAGACTCATTCCATGCAAAGTGAGATATTTGAAGCCTTTATTTGTTATAATTTTGATGATTATGGATTATCTTATGAAAACCCCAAATTCAAAATCATAATATTGTAAAAAGGTTTTCATAAGCTGTAATCCATAATCATCCAAATTATAACTAATAAAGGCTTGAAATATCTCACTTTGCATGTAATGAGTCTAAATATTAGTTTCACCTTTTAAGTTGATTTACTGACTTAAATGAACTTTTGCACGATATTCTAATTGTTCGAGTTTCACATGTACGAGTGAAGGCAAAGGTTATAATCTGAATGAAAAAACATTGTGGAAATGAGCATGGCAGTGAGATAAAAGACTGTATTCCTCACTCGGTCGATCTCAGGGTTCTGCAGGAGTATCTGCACGATCTCTGCATGCCCGCCGACGGCTGCGAAGTGCAGAGGAGAGCTCAGCTGCCCATTCAGCAGATTCGGGTTGCAGTTCCCCTTCTCTAACAGGAGCTTGGTGGCCTCCAGCTTTCCATGCCTGGAGTCAGAGGAAAAGCACACTGATGTCATGGGTCATTTTACACCTGACCACTCCAAGCCCGTCAGACCAGTTTATCTTCGGAACAGAGTTTAAGATATTTTAGATTTAGTACAAGGCTTTCTGTCCCTCCATTGGAAATGTGTGTACGGTATACTGTCCTTGTCCAGAAAGGAAATAAAAACATCATCAAGTAGTCCATGTGACATCAGTGGGTTAGTTACAATGTTTTGAAGCATCGGAAATACATTTCGGTCCAAAAATAACAAAAACAAATGCTTTATTCAGGATTGTATTGTCCTCCGGTTCTGTTGTGGATCCGCGTTCAGTGATGCTGCTGACGTTAGACGCGGCTGACGTGTGTCTGGTGCGTCCATGTATTCGGCTTCAAGTAAATATGGCTGGGGAAGTCTTCCTCTGTTTGGAAATCCTTAGACATGTTTGTGAAGACTGTTTTGTACAGCGTACGTCTCCTTCAGCGGCACTGAACACGGAGCCACAAGAGAACCAGAAGAAAATACAATGCTGAATAAAGCATTTGTTTTTGTTATTTTTGGACCGAAATGTATTTTCGATGCTTCAAAACATTGTAACTAATCCACTGATGTTACATGGACTTCTTTGATGATGTCTTTATTTCCTTTCTGGACAAGGACAGTATACCGTACATACATTTCCAAAGGAGGGACAGAAAGCTCTCGTACTAAATCTAAAACATCTTAAACTCTGTTCTGGAGATGAACGGAGGTCTGACGGGCTTGGGACAACATAAGAGCGAGTCATTGACACAATTTTTAGGTGAACTAACCCTTTAAAGTAACTTAAAGAAACAAGAAGTTAATATATACCAGCATGCATAATGAATGGGAGCCCAGTGGTCACTGTCCAGCTGTTTAACGGAGAAGCCGCTGTCCAGGAGTTTGGCCAGAAGCTCAGTGTCTCCTTCACAGGCGCTGCGGTGCAGAGGGAAGTCGTCTACCCACTGGCGCTCTCTACAGGACACACAGAGGAACCACACAACTATGTGTCACACACCTCAGTCTCATAGTCTGATAACTCAGAGTCCAATAACATTTTCCAGTACAAGAGTAGACGTTTGGGTTAGTACTTAAAGTTACTTAAATATAATTTTTTTACAAAATCTCTTCACAAATACTATCATATATATATATATTTATATATATATATATATTTATATATATATATAGATTCTTTAATAAGAATCATTACACTCTTTTACACTACAATTTTGATTATCCATTAATTAGAGTATTATTAGACTGCTAAGTTAAGGTTTGGATTTGTAGAATAAGTACATGAAAAGTAAATTAAATATAATTTAATATTTATATATACATAATATATACATAATATATACATAATATATACATTATATATATATATATGGTTAATAGTGTGGAATGTTAATATTTGCAAAGACATTTTTTTAATATATATATATATATATATTTATTATGTATATATAAATATTAAATTATATTTAATTTACTTTTCATGTACTTATTTTACAAACCCAAACCTTAACTTAGCAGTATGTATATATATATATATATATATATATACACACACACACACAGGCAAAACTCAAAAAATTTGAATATCGTGCACAAATTATAATTTTGATGATTATGGCTTACAGCTTATGAAAACCCCAAATTCAAAATCTCAGAAAATTTGAATATTAAATGAAATCAATTAAAAAAAAAAAAAAAGATTTTAAATACAGAAATGTCGGCCCTCTGAAAAGTATAATCATGCATATGTATATACTAAATATATTTGTTTGACCTTTTAATTTGAATTACTGAAATACATGAACTGTTGCACAATATTCACATTTTTCACCTGTATATATATATATTAAAATATTATTTAAACAATGTGTTAATTTAAGGAGGAAGCAATGAGCTCATTGAAGTGAAGAATACTTGTTTGTTATGATATATGATTATGGCATTTAGACAATTGTATAGTATTTGATAAAGTCTAATAGTGTCATGCACAGAGTGTCATAATAGTAAACGTAAAACAAATATACTGACTTGTCTTCCGTGACGCTGGTCATGCTGTGCTGCCATTTGTCTCTCTTTGGGATCTGGATTTTGGAATAATCTGGCGCTCCCAAACCAAAGTAAGGGTTGATGATGACTTTGTCCACCTTTAGGCAAGGGTTCAAATCTTGTTATGTATTCAAAATATCAATTAAATAGGTACTACACATGACAAATGACTATTGAGTATAATCAGACAACATGCATTGCATAATAAACTACAAATCGCTTTTTTTTTATTTTATGTTTTTGTAAGAAGTGTGTCATGCTCACCAAGGCTGTATTTATTGGATCAAAAATACTGTTAAAACTGTGAAATATTACAACTTCGTGATTATATTTTAAAATGTAACTTATTCCTGTGATCTGAATTTTCAGCATCATTACTCCAGTCTTCAGTGTCACATGATCCTTCAGAAATCATTATAAAATCCAGTTGAAACATTTATGATTATTATCAATTTGAAATCAATTGTGCTGCTTATATTTCTTATATTTTTTATGTGCTGCTTAAATATTTCTGTATTTTTAAAAGGACATTTTATGTGATAAAAAAATATTTTGTAATGTTATAAATCTAACTAATGTGACCTTGTTTAATAATAAATAAATAAAAACATCTTACAGACCCCAAATTTTTGTGTTGAATTATGGGCCTGGTTTATTTATATCATAAAAGAAAGCCTCACTCTGTTGGTGTACTGCAGATCTGACCCGTAGAGGGGGTTCTCGATGCACAAGTCAGCTTTTTCCAGGGACATCATCTTGCTCTTGATCTCCAGAGCCGTGTAGCCCATGTGCAGTGGGCCGTCCGGTGGCTTGCTTTCCACCGCGTACGCCGGGTTACTCACGTTCGTCTTCACGCGGTCCAACGGAGCCGGCCGGAAGAGTGCAGGGATGGCGTGAGGCACGGCGTGTTGCTCTGCTAGCCACCTGACATAAGCAGAGACAACAACTCAAGACGTGCAGGATTGTACTTGCAAGGTTTTTGTTATATTGGTTTGTTTTTGCTTCTGGTGGGACTTCGCACATCCATTTACTGTTACTTTTTTGTCTCCCACTGTTTTTGTAATGTATCTTAAAAAATATATACACATCACAGAACAGAGCAAGGCGAGCATTTGTGCTTATAAAACTTAAACTTTTTTATTTATTTTTTAAATGACTGACGGTTTCGTCGTTATTCATCGTCTGGTGTCGTTTAAAGCTGCACTTAAACTCTTATTTGGACCTTGAACCGTTTGGACCCCATTGAAGTCCATTTTATGGAGAAAATCCTGGAATGTTTTCATTACAAACCTTAATTTCTTTTCCACTGAAGAAAGAAAGACGTGGACATCTTGGATGACATGGGGGTGAGTAAATTATCAGCAATTTTTTTTTTTAAAAGGTAAACTAATCCTTTAAAGTGCCCTATTACGCTATTTTAAAGGTTCTAAATGCTATTTTAATATTGTTTTGGAGTCTCCTACAATAGTTTTACATGCATCCAAGGTCAAAAAACACTTTAATTTTCACATAATATACAGTGGAGCATCAACTAAAGTCTGAAAACATTTCATTTGAAGATCCAGTCTCTGTAAACTCCTCCTTTCCGAGAACCTGCTCTGCTCTGATTGGTCAGACGGCCCAGTCTGTTGTGACTGGTCAGAAACGAAACACTCATTAGCATATCTGAATCTCAGCTCTTGATCACAGTGATACGAACAGTAACGATGGCGTGGGTTTCATCATATCAATCTCAAAGTGGATTTGCTTTGTCAGCAGAAAACAGCGTCTTCTCGACACGAACACCACAACCAAACTCTCCCAGTCTCAGATACACTAGTGTTTGAGGGCGGAGCTAAGAGATGCTGTTCAGCCAATGGGCTGCCATTATGCAAATTTGTTGGCATTGTTACGTAGATATGTTACGGAAGTGAGACTGGAATTAGTTACGACGACTCGTTGATCTTTGAAACTTTGCAGACCTTTAACATTCACAAAGGGCTTGAAATATTAAACACTACACGACACTTTCAAATCATGGCTCAAGGGTTGTGACCTAAACTAAAAGCTACTGGTTTAGGTCAAATAAACTTTGTCCTTCCCAACGCAGTTTCAACTGAAAATAGGCCAATGGAGGACAAGAAAATGATCTTTATATTATCATAACAAGACTCTAAAGTCCTATTTGCATGATTTTCGGACACTTTGGTGGTCAGTGATGATGTTTAAACTTACTTGTCCAGAGCGAGAAGCATTTTTGAGGTGGTGGAGGAGAAATGGGCACTGGTTTCACTACAGACACGCATAATGTCCTGAAGGCAGTAGAAACTGGGGCTCCCAGGGTGATACACAGACTTGTTGTTTTCTATATTGGAATACAGACCATATTCACTTCAGCATTCACTGCCTTGTGACACGATACACAACTCACAGTTAAGGTGTATATTATAGTTTGGGGTCAGTGTGATTTTTTTAAAGGTTTTATTTAGCAAGGACTCATTAAATTGATAAAAAAAAGTGACAGTAAAGATGTTAACATTGATAGAAATGTTTTTATTTAAAATAAATGCTGTTCTTTTGAACTTCCTATAATAATAAAAAATGCTGAGCAGCAAATCATCATATTATACTGATTTCTGAAGGATTGAAAATTCAGCTTTGATCACAGGAATAAATTACACTTTGCAATATATTCAAATAAAAAAAACATGTTTTTACTGTATTTTGATCATATAAATGCAGCTTTGGTGAAAAATCTTTCAAACATCAAACTTTTGAACATGTCATATGCAAATTAAAGTGAGTTATATATATATATATATATATATACATACAGGTGAAACTTGAAAAATTAGAATATGGTGCAAAAGTTCATTTATTTCAGTAATTCAACTTAAAATGTGAAACTATTATATAGTCTCATTACATGCAAAGTGAGATATTTCAAGCCTTTGTTATAATTTTGATGGTTATGGCTTACAGATATGAAAACCTTTTCACAATATTCTAATTTTGAATTTGGTGTTTTCATAAGCTGTAAGCCATAATCATCAAAATTATAACAAATAAAGGCTTGAAATATCTCACTTTGCATGGAATGAGACTATATAATATATTAGTTTGGTAACACTTTATATTACGACCCGCAAACAACCGCGTAACTAAACCGAAACTGCAGTGTATGTTTCTTAAATTATAGTGTACTTCTGTGTAGGTATAAATGAAAAATATATTAAGTTTTGGGTAATAAAGGGGTACAACCAGGTATACAAGCAAATGATTCATAATGTAATTATTTTAAAACTAACAGGTACCTATTCTGTTAATTTATTCCAGGCATAAATTGTATGTTTGTTGTATATAAGAGTTAATCATATTTCTGGCAAAGTATGCACTTGTGCACTTGTGTAATTTTGACATCTGTGGTTTGTAAATAATATATATATATATATATATATACATACACACACACACACACACATATATATATATATATATATATATACACACACACACACATACATACACACACACATATATATATATATATATATAAATATATATGGCTGTATGCAAGGCAAGCTAAGATAACATTTATCACTTTTTATTAAGCCAAAATATAAAGTCAAAATATATCTGGTTGTACCCCTTTATTACCCAAAACTTAACATATTGTCCCTGACCTGTATACCTTTATACCTACACGGAGGTAAACTATAATTACGTAAACGTA
>NC_142786.1:19191648-19256648 GCF_988280905.1 Pimephales promelas | reverse complement strand
AGTCACAACAAGCACGGCACATGGCACTTCAGAGTTCCTACTGGTGGTTCGAATGAAATAAATAATTAGTTGTAGCCTGCACATAATATGAAAGTAGGTTCAACTTTATTTTGATGGTCCACTTTAGACATTCTACAAACTGTAAGTAACTTCGCAACTACCTCTCAGAGTATTAAGCCCGGCCGGAACACACCAACTGTCAGCTATAATGTGCGTTCTGCGCCTGCGTGTAATGAGCCAACTGTCTATTTCTGCAGATATATTAGTCTATATTAGTCATTCAAAAAGGAAAACCAATGCTGCCGGTTGCAGATACACATAACGTTAACAAAGCAGCGTGTGCTTACCGATTTGAATATCAATCCTGCTAAAGGCTTTCTTTTCCAATCCGCTCATGTTAATATTGAAAAATTCGCCAAGGAACACTCGGGTAAGAAGACGTAAAATAAGAACGGCCTATCTTTACCGGTTTGAATTCTTTGCTTGCGGTTTTGCTTTTATTCTCATGCACTGACTCTTTCACTAAGCTGAAAAGCCAATCAGAGTTCTCTCTTTTCCCGACGCCCTGACGCAGATTCAACATGTCGAATTGGGTGAAACAAAGCCGACGAGGAATATTTTCAGCTGACGGCACGTAACACAGAGGAAACTTAACCGGCCGACGCGCAAAAACTTCCCGACGGCCGACCGCCGGCTTGGTGTGTTCCGGGTTTTGGAAGACCGTTGACTGGGGTGTAATGATACACACAACTGACGGTTCGGTTTTCTCACAGAGTTCATTTATAGGAACCAAATTTGTGAAGACTGAATCACTTGCCTGTTGAGGTAATTATAATGCTAGTGACAAGCTATGCTGTTTTATTGACGTCTTTCCGCTGCTGAAACACTGATAGAGCGATTACACGAGTTAAGATGCCTTTCAATAAGTATATTGTATCTTATCTTATATCTTTCAACATACCTTCAGGTGTCCATCCTGTAACTGAGGAAGAGAGGATCACGTTTACTCGCGCGCCACGCTGCCGCTTGAAATGAGGAGCCTAGTAGGCCTACAGCGATCGGTCACGCCACATCAAAGAGCGCCAAAACGCCATTTATTGTTTGCATTTCGTGAGCATATAGACAGAATTTGAAAGATTAGACCTAGCTTATTATCGAAAGTAACAAAACACGGAGCTTGTTATTTGGTGTTAATAGTGGTTAGGCTACAAAATTGAATTCGTTGTGTACTGTACATGTAAGACATGTAAGACGGGCGGGGCCAGGGTAGCAGTGGGCGGGGCGGTGCATGTTCGGTACACAATGAGAGTATCGCAATTCGATTTGTGAGTTCTGCACCTCGTTTTTTCGGTTCGGATCAAATATTGTTACACCCCTACTGTTGACTTATAGTCAGTAGAATATCTGTTGGGGAGCATTGAAATAAAGTGTTAGCACATATTAAGGATACAGTCTACTAAATAATCTAATGACTGTTAGTTGACATGTAGTTGCAAAGTTACTTCTAGTTAGTAGAATGTCTTGGCACATACGGTGCGAGTTTTGCTGTTTTACAAGCTCGCAGATGAGCGCGTGGAAATCGGTGATGCTTGCATGGTCATCTCTCAATAATTTTTAAACATGTTTTAAAAATCTAGGGAGTCGGCACCATTTTTCAGTGCATAGGCTGTCCCCTATTGCCAAATCACACACAACCACGTCACATGCTAGACCGATGGGACTATAGCTCAGTGGTAGAAACCATACAGTGTGCACATACAGTCTGATACACACAAATTTCTGTCTCACTCTCTCTCAAGAGTAGTTACACATATTATCAGTGGGGATGTCAACGATTAATCGACGATCGATTAATTGTCGATAATACATTTAATCGATAAAGCTAATCGATCATCGATTAAGCATGCGCGTGTGTGTTCATGTGCGCATGCTGCTCAACCGCGAAAGACGTAAGCGAGCACGCCGGAGTTATGTTTGGGACTATTTTACACCTTCATCATGACAATAAGTTGGCGTGTGCATTCGCAGCCTTTTGTTTTGTGCAAATGTAAGTTGTAATAGTTTATTTTGTGTACGCCTATCTATATCTGCTTTATCATCTTATATTGGATGTTTTTGGTTAAGAATTGACGCTAATAAAGCATGAAAAAATTTACAATCCCACTAGCCCACTTTATTTAGATTAAAAAACATTCTCATTAATTTGGTGAGGAACATAGCGTTTTGAGCAGCATTTGCAGACCCTGTTCTGCTGTTATGCCATATGACACTGCAGCGACGCACATTAAGGGTAACGATTAATCGATTAATTGATCGTTAATTTGAACGACGATCGATCATGGGAATTTGTGAAAATTGACATCCCTAATTATCAGCAAACAAAAAATGTTATTTTATTTTAAATATGGGGTGTTAAAAAAGCAATTGTTACTGTTAATGAATCTGGTGGTTTGATTTTTCACTGGTCATTTTTTTCCTTTTTTTGGTAGCTGTTTGTTTTTTGGTTGTATTTTCTTTTTTCTACAAATTGAAGGAAAAAAAGGAAAAAGTGTTTTGAGTATAATGCTTCTAAAATGAAAGCATTTGAAAGTCAAGTATCTCTCTCTCTGTCTCATGTTGAAAGTTCTCTGCTTTACAATAAATCATTTGCACACACATTTGTTCTATCTGAAGCTATAGTTGCTTCAGATCTCCGGTCTCTGTGTTTAGTGCGAAAGCTCTCGTGATTGCCGCCGGGTCGGGATTAAACTCGTGCAGGACAGTCGTTCCGTGTACCAGCTGCTTACGCGATTATCAAGTTAACTGACGTGTATCGCATGCAACCGCCCGAGTGTCTGAACTCACACCGTGTACGCTCTTCTTAATGTGGACAATCAAATAAAGCATTACCGAAATGTAATATGATTTACTGTTTTCAGTAGCGTTAGTTTGAGCACAATTTTTTCTTTTCTTACCCAATGTTAAAAGCAGGTGTCTGGCCGAAGCTGAAGCCTCCGCCGGGGGGGTTTAGCGCCGGCATTGCTGGACTGGCAGCAGGAGTTGCTGGAGCTGCTGCCCCCCCAAAACCAAACACATTACTGTTGCTCCCCGTTGTTCCAAACCCACCAGTGCTGCCAAACTGGAACCCTCCTGCAAATATAACATGGAGTAACCGTTATGGCGATGCACACAAATAAATTGGTTACATGCATGTAGGTCCATTGCACCCTCAAAAATTTTAACTTGTAAATGATAACCGATCCTGCTTTCCCATGCAATGAATGTGAACTGTTTTCACAGCTGACATTGGTAGTAAAATGGTAAATGGACTGCATTTATATAGCGCTTTCATAGACCTAATGGCCACCAAAGCGCTTTACATATTGCCTCACATTCACCCATTCATACACCGACGGCGGTGTCAGCCATACAAGGCACCATCCAGCTCGTCGGGAGCAGCTGGGGTTAGGTGTCTTGCTCATGGACACCTCGACACTTGGTCAGGTGGAACCGGGGATTGAACCACCAACCTTTTGGTTTGTACAGACGTTTTTGCACCAGAGGAACCTTTGCATAGTTCCTATAACTATTGGATTTTGGAGTGTATGAACCACAGGAACTAGGAACGATTTTAGTTCTAGGAACTCCTTTTACAGTCTATGGTGTAAACACACAGCCTGACGGTTGTCAAATGCGAGTTTGAAATGGCTACATTGGGCTGTGATTATGGGGTGTTTTAACCGAACCAGGAAAGAAAATGCCTCTGGACTCAATTGGATCGACAAATGCCTTGATCGCGGTTCTCTGTTCCTCTTTTAAAATGAATGCGCTGTCTACATCTTCTACAACAGACGCGATACTGAATCACATCTCAGTTCTCCAGTGGCGGCCATCTTTGTTGTAAATGAACTCAACCCAAGCTCTCTTTAGTAGGGCTGACTTCTAATAGTCGAGGATTCAACGATTCGATGAGGTCTGATTCGACTATGAATGTTATAGTTGAATAGTAAACGGCCAGTTCAACCTGGTATAAATCAGGTTGTGTGTCTCCCGCTCACGAGCGCTTACTCTTAACAGACACACTGTCCCCGGCGCTGCTCGCGCGTCACAGAACGTTCATCACGCGCTCTCCGTTCACAGCAAAAGGGTCGTCTCATTCAAAACAGCCAGCCGTTGCTGTCAGCGAGCCGCCGCGCATTGAATACTCATATGAGTCTGGCTGCGAATGTAAGTTACATGCCTGCCCCAGCGCGCTCACATTAATAAACGCCTAAACTCCAGCGCCGCGCACACGCTACATTTCCAGCACATCTAGCATAACGCAAACCAGGTCAAACGTTTGACTGCAGTATCTTATGCGCCTCATAATCCGGTGCGCCTTAAAGTGCGGAAAATACGGTATACATGCGTTTTATATTTAGCCTGAAACAGACAAGCATTCATGCGTGACAAAAAATCTTTAAGATTTAGGAGGCAAAATATATTTTTTGTAATTCTGTGAATTACACTGCTCAAATCAGATGAGGTAGGGTTGGCTCTCCACAAAACATAAAATGTTATTTTTCGTGTTCACAGAGGAAAAAACAATGTTGCAGAAGTGACAGTTCTCCGACGGACACGAGCGCTCTGAAGAAGCACTTAAAGGGTTAATTCACCCAAAAATGAAAATTCTGTCAGTATTTACTCACCCTCACGTTGTTCCAACCCCATAAGACCTTCATTCATCTCCAGAACACAAATTAATATATTTAAGATATTAAGATCATTCCTGCATACTAGTCCATAGGCTTCTTGAGGGAATGACTCTTGCTGGCATCGAAAAGTCATTTAAGACATCATTAAAATAGTCCAAGTGACTACAGTGGCTCAATTTTAATTTTATCAAATGACGAGAACACTTTTTGTGCTCAAAAACAAACAAAAATAACGATTTTATTTCAACTATTCACTTCCTTCTCCATGGGCCTGTAGTCAGTTAACGTAGTGCGATTGCGTAAAGCTACGTCACACGTAGGCTCACTATTGGCCGACGCTGGTCATGTGTGTGATGCGTGTGACGTACAATAACAGAAGCTTACGCTATTAAACTAGTAACCTGACTCGCGCAGAGGGAGAAATAAACGAATAGTTGAAATAAAGTCGTTATTTTTGTTGTTTTTTGCGCACAAAAGTGTTCTCGTCATTTGATAAACTTAATATTGAGCCCCTGTAGTCACTTGGACTATTTTAACGATGTCTTTAATGACTTTGAGGACAGCAAGTCATTCCCTCAAGAAGCCTATGGACTGTATGCAGGAGCGATCTTAATATCTTAAATATCTTAATTTGTGTTCCGAAGATGAACGAAGGTCTTACGGGGTTGGAACAACATGAGGGTGAGTAAATACTGACAGAATTTTCATTTTTGGGTGAACTAACCCTTTAAAGACTGCTTTAAAAATTTCACAGACCTCAAACAGAAAAACACAAAGCCTTTCTTTAAAGTGAATTTCGTTTTTTAATTTTTTCTTGATTTTAATTAATATGTTTCATCAACCAATTGTCTGGATTTAATAAATAAGAAGGAAAAGCAGACATTTACTGATAATCAAGGCGAGGCACCGATGTGTGAACTGGAGCTTGTCTCATAAATATAGCTACCGCAACTCAGCGTACAAGTATAGTCTACTCCACAGACCTGAAACATAGCCTATATCTATATTGAAATGTCTACTTGTAAATAAAACGATTCAAAATGAAAGAAAACGTAATGCTCTCTGCTTATAAAAAGAACTGTGCATTTCTCTCTGGCGCATGCACTATGGGAAGATCGCGCAGCATCGTCAACTTCATCTTTATTAATAAACAATTAAAATGTCTCCTTGCTATATTTTTTCTTTGTGACAGCTTTTTATTTTCGGCAGCGCCGCTGCTACCCTTAGGCTAAAGCGTTAAGTTAGCCTACAAGTTACAAGCTCACCACCGAATCAAAAACATGATTGCATGATAAAAACATGAAAAATACTACTACCTAAACATAGCCTCACTGTTTAGAAAAAAACAAAAACAAAAAAAAAAACAGAACGAATAGCCTAATGCACATACGTCCATCTCTTTTGTTTGAAATGGAAAAAATATAGCTGCTAGACCCATCTAAAAAAAAAAAAGGTTTGACTATCA
The DNA here is from genome assembly GCF_988280905.1 of Pimephales promelas. Taxonomy (NCBI): domain Eukaryota; kingdom Metazoa; phylum Chordata; class Actinopteri; order Cypriniformes; family Leuciscidae; genus Pimephales; species Pimephales promelas. The sequence goes on along the minus strand of NC_142786.1, from coordinate 19,250,510 downwards.
GTCGACTATGGCAAAATCTAACGAATCAGATTCGACTATGAAAATCCTTAGTCGAAAACAGCCCTACTCTTTAGTGACGTGGATGGTTACATTACGGTTGATCATCTGGCCATCATCATATAAAGCCCACCCAGACAATTTGATTGGTTAGAACAGCTTTGGTTTTGGGATACTTGCTTCTTAACAGATCAAGTCCAGACCAAACTTCCCATCCTCAAATGTTGTGGGCAGGGCTAAGTTTTGCTGGCATCCAGGCTAGTAACAAGGAGAAAATCCAATGCAACTTCAAGAGGACCAACCCAAAGGGGGTAGGGGGAGGGGGCTTTCAGTGAGCTATTTCACACAGGCTCGGTTCTGCTCCTCCGTGGCGATGACGCCGTGTGGTTAAAAGTCACAACAAACTAATTTGAAAGTGGGGGGGACATGTCCGCACACCCGTGGGTAAGACATCATCCCCGGGCTTTATGAACTTGCGCTTCATGCTTTCACCGACGACGCTAACGTGACGAATGGATCTCAATCTATCACACAGTGTCGCTTGGACCCACTCTGCTCTGCCTCTGATAGGCTTGTTATGTGTTAGAGATGTGTTCCACTCATATGATTGGTAGGTTAAATCAATTGAGTGATCTGGCACGGTGCCGGAATACTTTAAGCCCTGTATACGGCATACGCTAATACCTTTTCATATATAGTCTGCTTTCTATGCATGACAGCTCTATCTAATAACGTATTAGACAGATCGTAAACTAATGAACAAGGAGAATGCTCTGGTGTTCTCAGCGCTGTCAAAACAAGTCACAACAAGCACGGCACTTCAGAGTTCCAACTGGCGGTTCAATGCAACCAAAAACGTTCCTGAGAGAACCATTAGTTGCCCGGTTTAGAATTAAATGATGCTGACGTTGACATGTTTCTCTGACCTTGGCCCGTGGAGGCAGCAGTCGATCCAAACGTAGGTGTAGGGTTGGCTTGCTGACCGAATACAGGGGCAGTATTGGACTTGGCTCCGAATGCAGAAGCTGGGGAAGCGTTGGCCGAGAATGAAGGTGCCGATGACCCGAACGAAAGAGCACTGGGCTGAGATGCGTTTTGTCCGAAGATTGGTGCCTGGCCAGTGCCAAAGCCAGATGAAGGAGCGGCAGAACTAAAGACAAACGGGGAAGGGTTGGCAGACGGAGTCGGAGCTGCAAGAGAAATGAGAGGTTAGGCACATTTGAACAAGATGCACTAGGACTGTCATCATGGTGAAGGTACCATCGCCATTTGTTTATTAATTTCTATTGTTCTATTCATTTTTTAATCTACTCTGTAGGCTGGCTTGTTAGTTGGTTAGTGATGTCAAAAGTACCGTACCAAGTTGGTATTGAAACTTTAAATATGTGCTGCTATGAGCACTATTGAGAGAATCAACTTCTGATTGCCCGTTGTGTTCAACAACTCATCGGATGTGTCTGTGATTGGCTACAAGAGCACGTCATTATTGAAGTGCTGATCATTATAGCCAAAATTCCGGAAATTCCGGTCAACAGCGCTCAAAGCGTCACATTTGAAAGATTTCAGTATCGACTTGATACCGAAGTCGGTACTTTTGACAACACTACATTCAATACAACTTCACGAAATGCAAAACAAGAACGTAGCCTTATGAAGAAAAGGAAAAAACAACAAAAAAAACAAATTGCTAGCATTCCTTTGCAGTTGGCTTGTCAGTATCATGGCATAACAATATTGTGGCAGCCCTAAGAAGCACATTGTGGGATTTTTGAGGCAAACGAACCAGTTTAGGCTTGAGTGCAAATCAACATGATAGATAGTCTTATCATTTGTAAAAAATTTTAACAATCAATACACCTTCAGGAAGTATAAAACAAAAAAGGGCATAACCTTATGAAAAAAGAAAACACGCAAATATCACGATTGCTTGCATTCCCTTGCGGTTGGCTTGTAAGTATCACGGTATTACAACATTGTGGTTATCGCGGCAGCCCGAAGAAGCACAATGTGGGATTTTTGGGGGCAAACTAACCAGTTTAGGCTTGTTGAGAGCAAATCACCATGATAAACAGTCTTATTATCATTTGTAAAGGTGTATTGATTTCTAAATAAGTTACAAAGTGTAAAACAAGAAGGGTGTAGCCTTATAAAAAAAGAAGGCATGCAAATATCACGGTTGCGTGCATTCCTTTGCGGTTGGCTTGTCAGTATCACAGTATTACAATATTGCGGTCATCACGACAGCCCTAAGAAGCACACTATGGGATTTTAGGAGGGAAACTAACCGGCAGAGGCTGGGGTGGAGGACGCAACAGCACCAAAATTGAAAGAAGGGCCAGATGAGTTTGAGCCCGAGCCAAATTGGAAAGGTTGTGCTGGTGCAGGTGCAGCAGAAGGAGCCGCAGGTGCCGGTGTCTGGCTGTCCTGCTGTCCGAACACGAAAGTCTTTGCCACGGTAAGTTCAGAGGAGGAACTCTGGCCGAATACAAAGGTGCTTGAGGGAGCAGGGGTGGGAGCCAGGGAAGAGGTAGTGGGAGTGATGAAAAGGCTGGGGGTGGAGCTGGATGAAGCTGGGGTGCTCGAGGAGTTGGCCATGAAGCCAAAATTGGGCGTTGGAGCAGATGTTTCTGGAAAGCAAATAGTGGGAGAGTCAAATTGTGGTACTACAAGAATACGGCATAGTGTGCTGCAGGGATGATGCATTTCTGTAGGGCAAAAAAACTGTAGCATTTTAGCAATTCAGTTTCAATCGTCGCAAAGTCAATGGCTGTTTTGTAGGGATGCACGACATATTGCCCCCCATATCGGTATCAGCTGATATGTAAAAATATATAGTATTGGCCTGATAAGCAACTTTGTCGAGATATTAAAGCCGATTAATAATGGATTATTTTCTTCAGTACCATCTTGTTGAACAGTGCACATCTGAAGTGTCTCAGCTGAATTACTGTAAATATGATATCGATGCATCCGTAGTTTACGTTAACAAAAACTTTTGTTAATCACAGAACTTATTTTTTGCAATAATCCAAAATCCAATTCCACTGATGCAAAATCACTACAAAAATACGTCACCACTGAAGCGCTCTATAGCTTTAAGAGAGGATCAAAAGACCATACGGGTTCACTCACCTTTTATACTCTGTCCAAAACCAAACGATGGCTTTGGGGGTTCTGTTGACTCAGCAGTTTTCCCAAATGTGAGCGTAGGCTTGAGGAAATCTTTTGGAGCATCTGGCTCGCTGAAAGAGAAGCCCAAGTTTGCCTTTGGTTTCTCCGCTTCCTTGGAAGCACCGAACAAGAACGCATTTGAGGGTGCAGAGGTGTCCTTTTTCTCTTCTGGTTTTCCAAAGGTGAAGTTAGGCGTCACCAGCGTTGGCTCTTGCGTTGCTTGTTCCACAAACTTTGAGGCAGAAGATTCAGCAACTAAAGACTTGCCAAAAACAGGGATGGTGTTCTCTGCAGTTGTCGTCGATGATGTTGTGGTTGTTGAAGCGGTTTCTGAGAAAGCAGGAGCATCTTTCTCAGCCTTGGACTGGGGCACAGAGAAACTAAATGATGAATTTGAGCTTTCCTTCTCACTAGGTTTAGCTCCAAATAAAAATGCAGAGTTTTCCGAGCCAGGAGCTTGAGAGCTGAAAGTGATTCCACTTCCGCCACCAAATTTAAATCCCGTACTAGAATCCTGAGATTTAGGGTTTTTTTCGATTGCGTCACCATCCATGGATCCGCTAAAAGCAATGGCCGTTGTTGAATTCTCTTTTGTCACTGCGGATTCTGCCGAGGCACCGTCAAGTTTGACCCCACCAGAACCAGCATCTGAGAACGAGCCTCCAAATTTGAAGCCCTCTGATTTTGAGGTCAAGTCAGAAGTCCCGATTCCAAATTTAAATCCTACCGCGGTGGAAGAATCTGCGAAAGAGCCTCCAAACTTTAATCCAGCAGAGGTCGAGTCCGTAGAGCCGGTACCAAACTTAAAACCAGATGAACTTAAGTCTGTACTGTTGGACTGAACGCCAAAAGATGAACTAAAACCTGAAAAACAGCAAGACTACTGGCCATTAGTCTGCTTCTACAAAACGGTAAGTCACTGCTTCACAAAATATGACTTCTGGAAATATGATTACAATGCACTTTACCTTTGGACTCTATTTTAGCTCCGGGTTTTGCTGACTGGCAGGCCACACACTGCTGGTCCGCTGCCTTATTCTGAACACAGCACACCTCGCAGTCCCAGCTCCCCTCAGGTTTCTTGAACTTATCCCCGAATCCTAACGCAGACGCAGCAGAGGTTGCAGGTGCAGAGACTGGAGTTGAGACCACACCGGCTACAGCTCCTGTAAAACACCAAGAAGAGCAAGACATCAGGGACGCAAATATCAGTTTGCTTAGGCAGATATTGAAAGCTAGGCTTTTCAGTAGGATATCGTTTTAATTTAAATGTTTCCAATTCTGCTTATTGACTCCTTATTTTGATTCCATTAAGAAAAAAAAGAAAGACTTCGATATCATTCCCATTTAGTCTTATAGCAAAACATTTAATTGCAGTTGTATTTCATGAACAAAAATAAATGGGCTAAAGAACACTAAAGGCCTGTTCACACCTGGACGAATTTCGCGCACAAAATTTGCCAACGTTTAACGCCTCGTGACTAAACAAAGGGCGCCAATGTGAGTGAGCACCCTGACACGGAAAACGCCATGCGTAAATGTGTAATTTTTTTTTAAAAACGCCTCTGGTTCATTTTTTTAGTTTGACGAGCTGCATCAAAAACTATCCGACCAATGAGATTGGCGCTTTTGCTCACAAAATTCCAGTAGTCAGTACCGATATCATTAAAATTTGACCGTTCTCTGTCACAATTTCGGGACCACAGCAATCAGTTTGAACTATTTCCAATTTATTTAACTATTTGAAAAAAAAAAAAAAAAAACAATTCAATGACTTATGACGGTACATTTATGAAAGCATTGAAGGCTACATGCTGTTTAAATTAAAATATTGATGATATTGATTAGAAATATTGCTTATTAAAAGAAATGAAGAAAAAAATAAGCAACCTTGTGCACACATTATTATTATTATTATTGTGGTAGTATTTTTAATTAATGGAGACGTGGTTAAATTTATTGTACAGTAGCCTGATATAATTATTTCTGTCACTGTCAATTTCTTTAAGTTAAACCAAACTTTTATTTTTGACGGGTTGCCAATCAAGAATCATGTCATCATATCGTGAGGCAGCAGAGACTGAAAACAGTGCGAGTGTCACACGTGCTTCAGTGTGAGTGTGTGAGAGGTAAGTTAACGTTAAATGAAACCGCGCGTCTGCGCCGTTCATTCACACAGACGAGCAGAACTTTTTTCAGTTTAATATACACAGACACCACATCCGGAGCGCCGCCGGTCGCCATGTCTCACGCAACTTCACGCTCTTCGTGCTTACTTGCGCATCCAGAACCGGGTTTGACCGGGTACTCGGTACCACCGGTACTTGGTAACGTGACGTTTAAAACTTTTTAGTACCGATTTGGTACCGAAGTACCAAATATTTTAATCGTTTGACAACACTAATTATTATTATAGACTCATTACATGCAAAGTGATAAATATTTCAAGCCTTTACTTGTTGACGAGTCATATCACACTTAAACGGTTTAAGTAATTGAAATGTTCACAAAGGAATTGATAAGAGGAATAGAAATTTGTATTTAAAGCTGCAGTCGGCAAGTCTGGCAGATTGAGTGGACTTAGGCAAAATTTTGAATGTTAACAATTCATATGGCCCTCCCCCACTATCAATGAATACCCTCCCACAGAGTTTGTGCTCGAGTGCGTGCGCACCAGGTTATCTGTGAACGTGACCATCTCACCAGCATCCATCAACACCATGGATTATTTGGAGGTATGCTGCCCTGGCTAATCTACCAATATATTGCAATTGCTAAAGTCATTTATACTCTAAACGAGATTACTTGATTTGCTAGTGTTCCACCATCACTCTTCCTTACTGCGGGAACTTCAGGCGTGTTCATGTGATTGTAATGTGCGCGAGGGGTGGCGTGTGCCCGATCTGTGATTGACAGTCAGATCTCACACACCCCTGCGCTGACTGGATCCAATGATCCGTGAGCGCTGGATTTTTGCAAAACAAATAACACGCTCCAGATGGAGTTAGAACCTACGGTTTTTTATTTATGTTGTTCTGTTGGATTATAGTGTCGATTTCACTGAATATGATCAAAAAAATGTTTCCGATGGCAGCTTTAATAACATATATTGAATTCCAGTATTGGAATCAATTTTTCGATTCCCAACTCTATTTTTCAGACCAAATTTTAAGAGAAGCTTTTTTACTATCACAGGTGTTAAAGGGCCTGTCCCTCTTTTTTATGTTGGGTATTAAAATGTATTAAATCTTAGTAAAACCTTACCTGGTTTAGAGCTCATACAGGATACGCATTTGACATCCTGTGCCTTGTTCCGAACCATGCACACGTCACAATCCCAAGCCCCCTCTGGCTTCTTAAATTTGTCCCCAAATCCTAACAGTCCAGTCGCTGTAGATGAAGTGGCAGTCGTTGTGGTTGTAGAGAGAGTGGATGAGGTCTCTGAAGGAACCGGTAGAGTCAGTCTGGATTTCACTCCAGTCCCGGGTTTGGCCGTGTCACAAGCTACACATTTAATTACTTCCGGTTTGTTACTAACCAAACATGTGTCACATTCCCAGCTACCAGCTGGAGGAGCAAAGAGAGAACTAATGCTTGCAGGAGCTTCTGCGGGTTTACTGTCCGATTTAGAGGCAGTGTCTGTGTTGGGTTGTGGTGCGAAACAAGCAACGCACTTTTTGTCCAAGGACTTGTTTTGCAATAGGCAAGTGTCACAGCTCCATGAACCTGCAGGTGGCCTGAACTTGTCACCAAAACCAGAAAAGGTAGCAGATGATAACAACGCAGACTGTGAAGGTTTATCAGCAGAGTTCTGAGAGGGGGAAGCAAATCCTGGAAAAGAGAAACACTCAAAATGAACGCACTCAAATTGCAACATGCCATTAAAAACATTTACTTAAAAGTATATCATACCAGGTCCCTTAAGTATATCCAATACACTGCCCTGTTTTAAGACCTTTGCAGGTTTGAAGGGTCCTTCAAACTCTTTTTCCTCACTGGCCAGTGATTTGACTGTGAAACATGCAGGGAAGAAACATCAACACCACCAAAACCTGACTTCAAATCCTCAAACATCTGATTTGCAAAAATAGCCTTACCTGGTAATACTGTTGGAACAATTTTCCCATTGGAGTAAGAAGGGCCTGTTTTCAAAGTAGGAGCACTGAAAGTGAATCCAGCCTGCAGGGAAGAATAGCATCATTACAGATGCTTGCTTTGCATGAAATGGTGTCATTTTATAGTATATATTACATTTATTTTACAACAATAAAAGGAGAAATGTGTTTACACAATTGTTTCATTTGTGTCTTTATAATAAGGTTTAACACACAAAAGAGTAATTATAAGTTCAACACATAGAGGTATAGAAATTTTACATTGATTAAAAAAAAAACAACAACAACTGCGCTGATATCGGATTTTTATCGGCCAATACTCAGAATTTTCGGTATCAATCTGCATGAAAAAGTGTAAAAGAATAAAGGAGACCTACTGATGGAGAGAAGGTTGGAGGACTGGCTGCTGTTGCCTTTACAATAGGTGAAGAGAACGTGAATGGGACAGATGGTGGTGTGGATGGCATCACTGCCTCCTGATTTAAAAAAAAAAATTGGGTTAGATATACTTGACCACATTATTTGTGCAACATAACAGCAATGAGCACCTTTCAGTTTGCTGAGCCAAGACTATGTCAGAAAGGCACAATTCTGAGGGGTCAGAGGGGAAGTAATACCTTATTTGCAAGCGGTTCCTCAGAGACGGTTGCAAGTGGTGTTGTGCCGGTGGTGAGCGAGGAGGTAGGGGGAGGAGAGGAGAAATTAAATGTGGGCAAAGTGAAATTGCTGGGAAGAGAGGCAGGTGGCAGGTCTGGGTCCACAGCAAGCTGAAAGTAAAACAGTCTACATGAGCATCAAACCATTCCAAAAACAATGGTATAGCGAAGCCTATATCCAGCAGAACATTGACCTCATCGTCAGGCCGTTTGGATGAAGGTCTAATTGCTCGTTCCCTCTTCATTTTCCCCCCTCCTGAAGCAGCGCTGCTGGGTGCTGGGGTGCTGGACAGCGGGTAGGACACACTGCTTGTATTAGAGACAAAGGAATTGATGGACTGAGTATATATGCAAGTGAAGACACGAACAGCTCACTGTCTATCCAAAAAAGAGAAGATTTAGCTTCCGTTTCACACTGGACATGTAAGCACAGGGAACTACACTAACCTTTTCCACTGGTGGCACTTGCGCTACTAACTTTTTCAGTTACTGGCGCAAAACATGATTTGGTCGCACAAATTATTTATAGTAAGCCGCACTCTGGATAGTAATGAATAATAATGAAACTGCATTAGGGGTGGAACGGTACAGAAGTCATGGTTGGGTTCATACCTTGGTTCAGACATTCAGACGGTTCGGTACGATTTCGGTACAATGGAGTGAAAAGCAAAACAAAAATGCAGAAGGCATTTTTATAAATGTCTTAAGTCTCGTATTTTTTAAGTTGTTTAAGTTTTATTAATAAAGGTATACCAGTTTATTTGTAGTGCACTGACAATAGTTTTATATAATTAGTTTATTAATTAAATGGTCCCACTTTATATTAAGTGGCTTTTAGTACTATGTACTTACATTGAAATTAATAGTTTGTTACAATGGACTTATTGTGTACTTACATGTTTTACATTGTACTTATATTTTAAAATTCCAGCATGTAATTCCAGCCATAATTACTTTATGTAATTACATTAGTAATTACACAGTTGACCCTCCCCTCACACCTTAACCTACCCTTAAACCGACCCATACCACCACACCTGTCCCTAACCTTACCCGTATCACACCTCAATAGCAGCAAAAGTGTTTTACAATACAACAGGAACACAATAATACATTGTACTTATTGTTCAATGTAAGTACATAGTACTTAAAGCCACTTAATATAAAGTGGGACCAATTAAATTAATAAAAAGACAAAATGACCTTGATATATGTTTGGTAATTGTACTTGAATGAATGTAAAATTAATTTGCAATATTTAAGATCAATATATTTGTTTTCCTTAATTTTAACTAACCCTAACTTTATTCTCATCTGAATTATAAATACATGATTTCCGTATAAAATAATTACCATTAAAACACATTTGATTTTCTTTTTTAATCAATGTAGAATCATACGCAGGACTGTTGGAAAGCTGTGATGACAATAAAATGATAGCTTATAAATATATCTCTGGTTGTTTCTGTTCCACAACATTTTGTATGTCATGTTTGGGGTGTGGGATGAAGAGAGGGATATTTTCAGTAATTATTTAATAAAACGTTTAATTTATCTTCAGTGTGTAGTATTAGCCAATCAGGTGTCTTGACGCAAATCACGCGATTATGATTATGAAAAAACTAACGTTAGTCTAAAAAACTGCTAGTGATCATATAACGTTAGTCGATGTCAATATCAGCGCTAGCAATATAATTAGTTAGTTCATGGCAGAGTTTATCAGCCGAACACCAGACCACAAATCTACCTTTGGTGTAAGGAAGAGACACGGTGTCTTACATCTCTGCGTCTTTTTCCTGCCGCCATGCAGGCTCAGATGGTAGCCTATATGATTATGATTAGCATGCCTATTATAAAGACACAAACCTTTTCATGTCATTTGAATAATATGCGCGCGATAGAGAGAGAGAGCAAGACAGCGCTTGTGTTGTGTGAAGACGTGATAGTGCGCGCGCGGCCAGGGCGCGCTCTCTCTCTCTCAGCTCGTTTGCGCCCTGTCAAACGCATCAGTCATTCTACTCTACAACACTCACCGAGATCAAAAAAGGCTTTGGCGGGACAAAAAGAGGACGATCCGACAGGTTTTAGAAGATTAAATACAACCCGAAAGAAACTAAAAAAAAACAGACCCGTCAAAATAGTCAGTGATACATTTGCGACCCATTAAAAATTAGGGTCGCAATGGGATTTCAAAAGGTCGCATATGCGACCATTTTGGTCGCAGTGTAGTTCCCTGAAGCAGCAAAAAAGAATTCAGTGCATATAGTGCTGGGCAATGATTAATTGCGATTAATCACATCCAAAATGAAACTTTAAATATGCGAGTACAGTCTATAATTAATTTGTATATATAAATACACACAAATGCATGTATATCATTCCTTAAGAAAAACGCGATTATGGGATCGCATGATTCAATGCATAATCCGTCAAAGTCAACATATTTTTGCAGGGAGACACATTTTTATTTTTTTTTTACGCCGCACTTTCGCCGCATAAATTGCCGATTTCCGTGCAAAAAATTTTTTTACAGATCTGCATGATTCACGTAGGTCACATTTTCAGGTCGGAAAATCCGGAACTCCGGATTAATCCGGAAAAATCACTTCCCTGAAGAAAATATTGTACCCAACCCGCATCCTGACCTGGGCCATAGACGTGTAAAAACACAGTATCGCAAGAAGACGTACACATAACAAAGCCAGTACCTTGGTTATCTTCTTTCATTATTTTGGGAAATGTCTCCCATAGGGATGGGCATGATTAATCGACGATCGATTATTGATCATTAAGAATTTCGCCGATCACGTTAACTGTTATCGATTATCATTAAACTAATGCTGTGAGTGGAAAGTGAACGTGTTCCCTGGGCTGGTTATGTTAGCGCGGAGGTACCTGTGCATCCCGGCCGGCAACGTCAGTCCTCTCATCAGAGCGGTGTTTTCAGCGGCTGGACTGAAGCATGTTTACACTCGACGCGTCCGCACAAGCGTGTTTGGGGAGGTGCGCGCGCAGTCTGCAAAGACTCGCACTGAAGATCAAGGCGAAAGTGTAAACAAGGCTTGACGGTCACCATGCAGGTTGCGGTCGCGTCTGACCCCAGATCATGTCGTCAACATGCTTATCTTTCTCAACAAAAATCAGTAGACTGGAGCAGAAGTTGTATGCGAGTTATTTTTTATGAAGCTTTAAGTAGCCTAGCCTAATTGATTGTTAGGTAGGCTAATTTCTCTCACCCTTTCTCAACTCCGTGCCTTGATTGAGTTACATTGACAAAACCTGTCAGATCTAAATGTTATTATGTTTTGGTTAAGTTATTTTTATTATTATTTATTATTTTGGAACAAACGACGGTCTCATAAGGGCCAACTTGCAGCTGCAGGTTCAGTTGCGTTAGAGCACCGCCGCGCATATCTTCAAATTTAGCCCAGTTTAACTGCCACAAGTTGATCATCTTGTAATAAAGATTTTTTCATTTATAAAAAGTTAAATAAATAATAAATTTGAATATAAAAATATTAATGATTAATCGATAGTCGATCGTTAATTCTTCCGACGATCGACTAAGAAAATTTAATCGAATGCCCATCCCTAGTCTCCCACAATTTTACTCTTTCTATTTTGTGTATTTGCGGAGCTTCCACTCCCCAGTCTTCACCTTTTCTCTTGCCGCCTCCATCTCTCTGCAGACTGTAGTGATCAGAGACATGGCCGGTTCGTGAATGAATCGTTCTTTTGAACCGGTTCTTTTTAGTGAACCAGTACACTAAATCAAACTGAACCATTCGAAACAGTTCGCGTCTTGCATCAGTGCTGATCCACAAGTTACTAAAGTTACTCACTTTCTGACATGCCTGACAGTCCCTCGAATTGAAATAAACCAATATCCAGGATTATATTTTACTTCAGTAACTCCACTTCAATGAACTGAGACATGTTGGTGCCACTGCTGAGAGAAGTGATGAGCAGGAGCAGCTGATACTGTGCATCCGCGTACTACCGAACGCACAGGTACAGCGGTTCTCGGATCACCAGTAAAGAACTGATAACTGTTTAGACTGAGCTTGTGTGTCATCTTCGTGCCATTTATTCAGCCAATAAAGTGTAGGCCTATATATTTCATAGAAAATTGTGTCTAGTACTATATAAATACGAAAGTTTAATTGGCATCTTTTTTCAAACGAACCCGACCCACCGCAACTCGAATATCATTACAAATATTTTTGGATGACTCGTAACTGCAGGTAACCGCAGACACCCGCTCATTTTGGATCAACCCGAGCATCACTTATTTATATACACAAAATAATTACAGTACACACATATATTATGTAAACAAACTTTTATATTGAATGCAAGGAATTGTTGCCCAGCACTAATATTTTTTATATATTATGTGTACAAGAGGAACACAGTCACATCAGAGAGAAGTCAGTACATCATTAATCAAAACATGTAGCATCGTTCAGAGAAGTACGCCTGAAAACGTGACACAATGGACGACACTGATCGGTTTTTGCAGTACACACGCTGTCAGTGTAAAAGCACAAAGGCTCCCGCTCTGCTAACAAACAGCTTCTGCGATGCTTATGTGTTCAGTGTGAAACAGGGGTAATGTAAGATTAGCATAAACCATCTGCTCTTACCTGGTAGATGGAGTCTGGGAGGGATCTGAAATTGGAGGAGATTGTCTTACCGGCTAAGAAAGGAAACAAAGAATCAAAACATAATCCACTTAATTACAGTGCTTGAAGGAACTTTTCATAAACTAATATTTTAAAGATAGTTCAGGCCCTATAGACACAATTGAAAGTCTCTTTTTGTTCACAAAGGCTGCAGTTATTTTAACAAATCAGTAAAAATAGTAATTAAAAAAACCTTAAACCTTAATTAACATTTGAATATATTTTAAAATACAATTTATTCCTGGGATGTTAAAACTAAAGACTGAAGTAATGACGCTGGAACTTCAGTGTCCCATGATCCTTCAGAAATCAAAAATCTGCTCAAGAAACCTATCACAGTGGAAAACTGTTGTGATGCTTAATTTTAAGAAACTGTTTCTTGAAAATTTTTAGAACGTTCTAGAATAAAGAAAAAAAAAGAACCTCATTTATTTGAAATAAAAATCTCCTGTAATTTTAAATGTCTGCATTAATTTTAATGCATCCTTGGTGAATAAAAGTATAAATATCTTTCATAAATTGATTAATTGTGTGCTTAATTATCTGTATTGCATTTTACTTTCAACATCTCTGTGAAACAAAGGGCGATATTGATCCCTGTGTTACATATTGAACTCACAGTGTCCCTGTTGTTTTTGTCCAGCCCTCTGTTCCCTCCACCTGGGGTGAGTGATGGTCTGAAGGACATCGAGCGGTTACCAGACACTGCAGCAGCTGCAGGAACAACCAGCTTCTGCACAGGAGGGGCCGATGGCTCCAGCTGTGTGTCGAACACAACAGGGCACCTTTATTTATACTTTTTACAAAAGTAGCTTTACACGCGATAACAGGAAAATAATGCAACAATCTAGAAGAAAATAGCGACCTTAAAGTTCAGTGAAAAAGTTACTAATTTAATTCATTTATACATGGAGAAAACAGTGATGTCACCGTCCAGCTCAGGTCTCATGTAATGGTGTCAATGCAGGCAGATCTACAGAAGCGTATTGCATTAAAAAAAAATCCACTCTGTTTTTCTGAATTAACGGTTAATTATCTCAGAATTATGAGATTTTTTTCATGAACAACAGCTTTTGTTCTGTTTTTCTGAATTAACAAGTTATTTCAGAATTATGATTTTTTTCACTGTTTTTATGAATAAGAGTTACACATAACTCTCATTCATTAAAGTCATTAATTCAGAAAAACAGAGCAACATTTTTTCCCATGAAAAATTATTGTAATTCTGAGATGATTAACTCGTTAATTCAGAAAAAGAGTAGATTTGTTTTTCTTTAAGTGCACAAAGACACTTCCATACAGATCAATAATATTATTGAATATTAAAATAACAGCTCTCTACACCACTGCACAAAAGATATCAGGCTAACCATTGACCTTTTTTAGCAATAAAAAAAGTGAATTAGCTTACTATTTGTAATTACTGATCGAGCATTCAACATTAATGCATGAAGCCCTCTGCTATGATTCATCAAGTGTAGTGTGCTCACTTTAACAACAAAACGCACTCAAAGCCCTGGATATACTGGACTATGGACATCCGCCACAAATGGTTATTACAGGCTTTATGTTTCTGGGGCCGGGTGAATAGGCACATTGTTCGGGATTAGAAGCCAGCTGCCACAGTTGTTAACAGTTAAAGACAAGCAGCAAACGCAAAGTGAAAGTTGGCGATTTTGTGCTGTAAAAATTTGCTCCTATGCATAAAAACTATGTATGGATGTCTTTCTTTTCCTTTTATCCGACACTCGGCAGAACGTGCGTTTATTAATGCACAAGACTTACCCTTTTCCTTTTCGCCTGGTAATTTGAAATGTCAAGGTCTGTGTGGTTCAAGGACTGAAAAGATAAAACAAGCAATGTCTGAAGACTGTATGGACTGAAAACTCAGTGAATTTTAAAGAGTAATAAAGTAAACTACTATGATATGGTACTTACAGCTGAAAGAGGTGATGAAACTGAAGATGGAATTCTTTTTGCATCCTGCAAAGTTAACAAAAATATTATTTTTATGAAATGTTCACTTTTACTGCAAATCTAAATGGCACTTTATAGCAAAAATTCAGGAAACTCCAAGGCACTCTCTTTAGAAAGATTAAAAAGCCTTTATTGCTATGGTTTGGTCATCTTAAACCTTTGGCACGATTCATTTAATAACTGACGACAGAAAAGTTGGGCGACTTAGGGGTGGGCGATGACCAGAATCTAATATCACAGTGCAAGTCATTTTATTTCACGATGAGTGACATTACGTGCGTGTGTTTCAAGTGTTTGCATTGAAACAGTCTATAAACTGCATTGAAATGACATGCTTTCATACCGGCAGAACATGGCAGATAACCCAGATAGAGCAAATACAAGATCTCTACTGGTTGAAATTTTTTCAGTTTATCGCCAACCCTGAGGCTAATCACAATACAAAAATGTCGCATACAAAAATGCAACAATATGTATGGTGAATAGTTCAACCAAAAAAAAAGTAAGTTTTCTGAGATTTAGTGTCAGTACTACATTAAACTACTTGTCTATTGTCTGGTGCTTTGGGTTATAAACACCAAGTCCAAGCCTATTCATTTACACCCACAATAGCCGCGTTTCCACTGCCGGGCCGTGCTAGTGCGTGCCAGGGCCAGTCGCGTTTCCACTGTCACTTCCGGGGCTTGATCGGGGCTTCCTCAGGGCCAACGGCCAGGATTTCTGGCCCGTCGAATACCTTGGGCCAGAGGGGGCCAGCTCGGGCTAGAGGCGTGCTCAAGGTAAAAGGCGGAGTTTATCGGTGTTATGGAACGTTATGATCTGAAGCAAGATGCACATAGGGGTGTCCATGTTTAACCGATTAACCGCTTAAAATTGCATAACATTTTAATTTGAACTGTAGGCCTATGCCAAATGCTGCGCAACAAAGGCTATAGCTACATATCGACGAATTTTCAGATATTTGTTTGATTTTTTTGCCCCTTAAACATTTAAAATATTTGACAAATTAATATGAAAAAAAAAAATATATTTTACTGGTTTTCTGAGGCCAAATTAGAACCTGGAAATGATATTTTCCCCGCAGTGCTGAATGAGAAGAGCCGTAACCACAGCCTACAGAAAGGGGATTTATGGGTGATTTATAGGCTATAATAAATGTGTCTGATAATAAAATACTATAAAATAACGAGGCATTAATTGTTTATTAATAAACTATTGTTTTCTAAATGATTTTCGGCTAAAAACATATCTCCATCTCCGGATGCACATTTAGAGAGAAATTAAGCTACATAAACATAGAAGATATTGGCTTTCGATTCGAATTTGTTCATTTTAAATTGGACATTTAAAGCTTTAATCTACAAAGGATATAACCCCTGTAGACTAAAGCTTTAAATGTCCAATTTAAAACAAACAAATTCGAATGCGGTGGCTGTTTCAGGTCTTGCGCTTCAGTTCACGGAGATCATGAAGCGCGCCTTGATTAATTGTTAAAGCACAACGTTTTCTTGTTATAAATAAATGTATTTGCGAAGAATGTATTATTATTTTCTGTATGACCAGAAATTAAAGAGTATTTTAAGTTGTTTCCACTGAAAGAAATGCAATGAAACTGTTCACATGGGCGTCTCGCAGCCATCAGTGCGTGCTCCACACACACTGGATATGCGCTGATATTTGTCAAAAATATTGTGTTTATTTGTGCTCTGTTCCTTTTTTGGATAAAGGCGTCTTCTACATATGCAGCCTAATAAAATGTTACAATAATGATGATGATGGTTATTATTATTATTATTATTTGCAGACACGGAGTTTTTGTGAAATGGACGTTTTGCTTATTTTCAATTGGCAATTTCAGTTTGAAGGGTGATGGAAATGGGGCTTTAACTGCTCCGTACTTGCTGCGTTTTATTTCTATAAATTAATTTCGTTTCAAATGGGGTCCAATCAGTTATTAAAGGTGTTAAAAATTTACTCTGTATCTCGAGGTTGCGGCGCGCACACTATGCACCGAGTATTAACCGATGGGCCTCGGTTAACGATTAATGAATAACTTGAAAACGTGCCCGCAGCCCTACTTGTTATATCGCGCAAAAAATCGCTGCTTGAAATGGAGAATCGCCTGTACTGGTCTCGGGACACTATTGCAGCCACTACGGCAGGTGAGTTAATATACATGCTATCTTCCTAATTTAAAAAATAAATTAATTCATAATACCCGCTGAAATGGGTTGGGTTTTATGACGTTTGATCCTGAAAGGCGTGTTAGGGGTGGGGTCTGGGGCAGCGCTGTGGGGCTACTGGCCCGGCAGTGGAAACGCAAGCCCGGTGCTTGAGGCCCGAGGCCACTAGCTCGGCCCGGCTCGCTGTTAGCTCTGGCCCAGCCCTAGCCCGGCAGTGGAAACACGGCTAATGTAACACCAAGTAAGTTTTCTGAGATTTAGTGTCAGTACTACATTAAACTACTTGTCTATTGTCTGGTGCTTTGGGTTATAAACACCAAGTCCAAGCCTATTCATTCACACCCACAATGTAACACCAAATTTACCATTTAAATCAACAGTACATTTTTTGTTAACCTTTTTCCATGTCTTGGAATATTGCAATATTGTATTGTGAAATGTATTGAATCGTGACGTGGATATCGCAACAAACCTATTAATTGATTTTAGATTCTAGACACCAGAGACCAGACAATAAACTCACAGCAAGAGGACTGGACATGCGCTCCAAAGACTGTAAGATGCGTCTCGCCGTGGCGCTGGTCACTCCACAGGGTTGAGCTCCAGCCGGCTTTGCCTTTATCTGCCTCCTAACGGGAGGCTGTGGAAACAAAGACCAGAATACAGTGTCAGTCAAAAAGGAATAGAACAAACAAGCAGCAATCTCAAACAATGATAGTATTGGCAGTATTGCTCAGACCTGGTAAGGAGTAGCCGGGCGAGAGCGAGCCGTTCTCATCGCAGCAGCCCCTCCATATGTGGTCTTCCCTGGGTAGAAGGGTGAATCCCCTAACTGACTGGAGTTCAGCACTGAACTGTTCAACACTGACTATAGGAGAATAAATATGCATAATTAACATTAGTCTCCATCCAGTCATTAGTCATGCGACAACACAAGGCCATTAAAATAAAACTGACTGCTCAAAAGTTGTGCGACATCCGGATTTTTATTAAATACATACTTTTTTGTAACTAAAAACCCTACCCAGAACAGCATCAGAATGTTTCAAGTAAAAAAAAAAAAAAAGTTAAAAAGTAAGTTTCGGCACCTAATTAGTTGAGAAAGATTACACAAGTTGTGTAACAGTATATTGGATCCATGCATGAAGTCTTAAAGTGACAGCAGTCTAATATTTCTGCTGCTGTCTGTCATGTCAATCAAAGAAATTCTCATGTTGGGTTCCAAAAAAAGAAAGCTGGCGCTCTAGTTAATAAACAGAACTGCACACGTCTTGTGGAAGAACATTGTTGCCAGATCTACTTCTCTCTGTTTCTGTCTATGATATTCTTGGCCTAAAAGAATATCAGACGATTAAAATAAATCTGCAGATGACAAAGAAATTGTTCAAAACAAGTTTTAACTTTATTTTGTTTTGATTTTCCCTTCTGGGATTTAATCCAGATTTGCAATAAAATGCAATGAGAAAACAACAAGCCAAAAAGACAAGATGGCAGGCCCTGCCTTTGTAAACAGTGAAAATGTAACATAACGTAAAACGGGTGGATGTATAAAAAACTAAATATAGATGGACTGTTTTTTCCACAGCCAATTGCTTTTAAAATATATTATTTGGGGTTTAAACCATTTTGCCCATACAGAAGAAAAAAAAATATCAGAAAAGAAAGTTCTCATAAGAATAAGAAGTACTTACTGATGAGGAAGTGCCGAAGACTGACAGGTTGAAGGCTGGTCTCTTGAGCCCAGAATGGGCTGGCTGCGATCCAGAGTGGGTGCGTTCAGACTCTGGGGACCAGAGGAGCGGCACAGTCTTTGACGTGGGCACATCTGTAACAAGATTAAGCCCTGCTCTTAGTTCTACCTACACCTAGTCTAAAACTCCAATGAGTATTGCTGTCTAATGGGGTGTAACGTTTCACAAAATTCACTGTTCGGTTCAATACGATACAGTGGTGTAGCGGTTCGGTACGTTTTTGAAAAAGAAATGCCAGTGCTTTTTATTAAAATAAAAATTATTTTTAAGTGTGAGTTTTCCGACATCTTGAAACTTTTAGTTTTTGAAGGATGAACAAATAATGTTTGGTCATCACATTAAAAATAACATTTAAATATAATATTTGAGTTTTAAATTGCTGGACAAAGATGTGTGACGTACTTGAAAGAATTTTATTATTTTTGCCTCACTTTCATGGTTACAGTGAGTGTTACTACAGTAAACCCATGGTGAATGTTGCTGATATGTGCACTTAAATCAAAACTAGTTCATTCATGGAACAATGTTTCTCCTGGTTTGCACGTCAGCGCTGTTTGATTCGTTAATAAACGATAAATGTGAATGTTTCTCACTAAATCTTGCAGCGATGTTATTACTTCAGTGGTGAACTCAAATGCTTTGTTTACTGCATACACAGCACAGTGTATAACAGTATCGCTTGATCAAGATAGCTTTCATTATGTTTGCCATTTAATGTTGCGCAACATTGTGGTGGTTGCGCCAGCACGGATTTTGTTCGGCAGGAAAAACGATCCAATGATTCGTCTGGTTTGTAACGCGTACCGAACCGAAAGCCTCTTACCGAACGGTTCAATACGAATACGTGTATCGTTACACCCCTACTGTCTGAACAACTCAAACGTCTGGCAGCGCTTCGCTCACCTTTATCAGATGCACGTGATGAAAACCCGCTGGTAGTCGAGATGTTGTCATCCTCATGCTGAGAGCTGGAGTCCTTTATCTCTTTTACCAGGGAGAAGTTGGAGGTTACAGCGAAAGGGCTCCCTGAATAGGGTGCTGTAGATGTGGAGGGCTGGGAGAAGAGAGCGCTTGCTCCACCTAATGCCGGAGAGCAGTCCAGGGAAGGGAAGTGCAGGTGGGTCCGATTGAGCGGCGGTCTCGAAAGAGCCTCCTGGAAGTTCAGCGATGCTTTGCTTGTTGATGGTTCTGAAAATGAATTCAGCATTTCAAGACAAGGACACCTCCTTAGGGTAGCTGTGTATTAGAGCTGCACAATTCTGGATGAACTGAGAATCACAATTTTTTTTTTTTTTAAATGGAGATCACAAAACTATCATGATTCCAAATAGACAACTAACCAAGACATATAGTTTACTAGCGGTCCTGACAAAATGTAAATTTTTTGAATGATTGAAAAAAAAAAATGTTCATTTTTTGAATGATTTATTCAATGACAGACTCATAAAGACTGTTTCATTATTGGATGAATAGACATAGCCAAATCGTGTGTCATTTAGGAATAAAGGCCTGTTCACACCGGGACGAATTTCGTACGCGCGTTATTTGCCGACGTTTAACGCCTCGTGACTAAACAAAGGGCGCCAATGTGAGTGTTCACACCAACACGTAAAACGCCACGCGTAAAAGCGTCATTTTTAAAAACGCCTCGGGTTCGTTTTTTTTAATTTGACGCGCCGCGTCAAAAACTATCCGACCAATTAAATTGGTGCTTTCTCACGTGTTTGCAACTTCTGAAGAGACAGTAAAACACAACTCGGGGGCGCTCAAACACAAAACGGTCTTGCCGAGCACACATATGCAACGGTGAAGAAGAAATACATGCGTCATTCACCGTCTACACAGCCAGGAAGAAATAAGACATGGAAGATGCAAGACAAGATGAATGTAGAGCTGCTGTTCTCATTGGTGCTAGAACATAAAGAACTATGACAAACGCGACAGGGACTACACACATCTTGATAAAAGATAACTGTTATGGAGTGGTATTGCATGGCAAATGGGCACCATCTAATGTCAGGGAATGAATTTGCATGTTCACTCAGCTCATCGTCAGCGAAAAACGCTTGGGTGTGAACAAAAAACGCGGTGAAAAACGCTGACGAATAACGCGCGCTGATATTAGTCCCAGTGTGAACAGGCCTTAAGATTGCATGGGGGTTTGAATCGAAATCGCTGTCACTTTACGTTAGGGCTGAACGATTAATTGCATTTGCGATAAAATCGCGATATGATGAAAAGCGATTTTGTAATCGCAAGAGCTGCAATTACACTGGTCACGTGACGCGCAAGAGAAAAGCAGTCTGCAAGATCAAGCATCAACTTGCCACGCTACACGGTCTGGGGTTCAGAAAAGAACAGTTTATTTTTAATGTATATGATATTGAGTTATTTATTCTCTCCCCAACAATCCTGGATCGATTCAGAGCATTTCAGAATCGAGTCCGAGCTTAGTTTTTAAACACTGATGCGTGATGACGCTGCGCGTGCTTTAGAAACAACCGTGTTCCGCTTGCTTCTATTCTCTCTCCCTCTCTCTCTCTCCCTCACGACACCGCTCAAACCTTCCGAAACATAGTAACGTTATTTCATAAAGTTCGGGGTTGAACTAGGGTTGGACGATGTCTACCAATTTGGCATCAGACGATGTCTATAGTGAAACATCGCGATGGACTATGATATCGGGAGGGAGTGGGGGGGTATTTTCATAATATTCTCATTTTCCAATACATATTTTCTTCTATATCTTATCAGCTAGGGGTGGGCGATATGACCAAAATTGTGTTTCACGATATGACTAATTTTATTTCACGGTAACGATATATTTCACGATATAGTTATTTATATAGTTATCCTCAAAAAAAATAAATAAATAAATAAAAATCGACAAAAAGGGCTTTGTATAATAGATACACCCAAATACTTTAGAAATGAAAAGTATGTCACCTTGTTTTATTTTTATTTTATTTGGTAAATTATTTATTTGGTAAACTATTTTTATATCAAAATATATTTAACAAAAAACACACACTTTTAGATGAACTTCCCACAACAGATTGATATTAAATACAACTCATAGGTGCATTTCAACTTTAAATAATTTTTCAATCTCATGCATTGCTTTACTTCATTAATCAGTTTATTATATAATTATAATAGATATAATATAATTATAATATTTTTTTTACCACATGTGCTTATTATACTGCGTTTTTAACGGAGAAGGGTATTCCTGCACAACCGGACTCTGCACACACTGTTGTTTTAACGGGCTTGTTTTTGTTATATTATTTTTGTTATATCTGGCAACCCGTCAGTTCGGAAGTGACAAGAAGAAGATCAGCAATATGAAAACCAAACCGCAGCTACTGTTAGTGTTGACCAAGTAGTTTAAATTATACACAACTTATAACAGTGCGTCGAACACCGCGCGCTCCCTCTCAGTGCATGTGCACGCGCACGTCTTTTACATCAACAAAATGCGGTCGATTAATTTGAGAGTGAAGTTGTAATCACGGATCGAATCAAAGGAAGATTTTATCAACTGGTCCAGTAGGCAATTGTTTGGAGTTAAAAATATATATATAACTCGCGCTGCATATTTAGTAATTTTGCCTCAGAAACAAGATTATACATTCGTTTTAACAAGCAGGATGTTCATTCATGCTGAAAGCGATTTTCATGTTTAAAAAGTAACTATACATAAGAGAAGGAAAGATGTGGATAACTATACATTATTTAAGGTTATTTCTCGTAATGATATTGATATAGCCTATGAAATGTTGTTATCAAGTAACTTCATGCTTTCCCTGTTGCGAACGTGCACTCCTCTAAACTGTAGCCTGGGTGCTGCTGCTCTGCTCAAGTCGACGGCTGCCTTTCCCCCCCCGAAGATAACACGTTAACAACAATCCTTTAGAAAATGTAATTCCTTTGTGGATCCTCTTGATCTGCTTTCTCCATGTTTCTTTGACAAATCTCAGCATCAGTGTCAAGCGCGCTGCACGGGAGTTAACCACGCCCCCTTATTTGCATTTCGCGGTATACACGGAATAAAAAAATCTGTTACGACTGACGTTTTCTATCGCGGTAACGATATATATCGCCCAGCCCTATTATCAGCAATTTCGAATTCGGCACGCTCTACAGCAGCTAAGCACAGAGCGAGTCTATGGAGCGAATGTACAGTGACATAACTGCCAGATTCAAACTGCGTGCTTTTGCTATGGCTGGCGCTGAGCCAGTGTTTTTAACCACATACAGTAATATTTATTTTAGGATTCAGACAATAATATATTATAGCAAAACAATACATTTTTAGTTTGTAAAATACACAATGGTGTCTATGGAAGCAGAAATAACAACCCATTCAAAAATTTGACGGCGGTTTTTATTCATATCAGAGAGACACTGTGTAAATAATTATAAAGTCAACTCTATTTTTCTCGGCCACTTACTTTCATTTATTTCGGGAGAAACAGATGAATTCCCGCACTGTAATAAATCCAACAGACAGAAATATCTGAACTGCGGCCCAAACACGGCGCCCATCTCACGTTACAGATAAAGATCTTTTTCTCTCTTTTTTTTTAAACGACAAAAACTCACTTACACATTTGAGAATCGGAATATGAGAAGCCTAGGCCCAAGCCTAGGTTGAACCAAATTCACCATTGGCTAAGCCCCGCCCCCCTTAGATACTGTTGCTACATCCATCAAACTTCATCTGCGCTCAGCATGGCTTATGCTGTAACAGCTCTTCCTGCTGAAATGTTATCAAACTTTTATAAATCACTAAAAGCAGCAAAGAAAGTGTCCGATAGAAGTAGGCAAAAGGGGCCGCAATATGCGTTCGAAGGCTATATCCAAGACATGCAGGTGAAACGCAAGAAACAACAAGGCATCCAAAATAGAGGCAAAAGCATAACGTTACCAGTCAGTCAAAAAATGAACCACTGCATTTCCTACTAATCGAGACGGAGGCTGGGACTAACAATATCAGGGAGCAACACTGTTCATGCCAAGCTGGGTAGGTCTCTATCCACTTCTATAATCGTTATTACAAAGCAAACGGACTACACGAGTATAACGTTGTATTTATTAGCAGCGTGTGCTAGCGTATCAACAACTGGTATGAGAACTGAAATCATAACCTAAAACATTATAAAACGGTCCAACTAGTATAACTTCACACTCACAGTAAGGTTAGAAGTAAAAAAAGATGTGCTTGTTGATCTTTGCGGGGTTTAGCTGACTGAGGACATCCACACAGTTTCCAAAGATGACACTTGTCAGGATTTTACTTCGGTTTTGGGAAGGGAAAAAACGGACACCCCCCTCCAACCTCTCTGGGAAATGTGTATCTGTGTTACAAATGCCCGAGGCACAACGTTTAACCATATTTTGGATAAAACAACGACGGAAATAGCCTGCCGAGACCAAAAATATGAGACGCCTGTGTTGAAAATACTAACGCACGCTTTGTGAAGAGCACTCGTGCATGCAGCTATGAGCGACTCATTGGTTTATGACACGAAATTAATGTAAACACGGTCAGTTATATCTTAAACCAACAGGACAAACCACATTTACAATTTCAAAAGAGATATGTGCATTAGTGCGAATGCAGCTTATCATATATAAACTGAGGGGGGAAATCACTCCAGCTCTTGAATGAAAAACATTCAGACAGCCTACTTTTAAGTAGTGAGCACACCCTTTGTTTATTGCTTGTAATGCTTTTTTTGTTTCTCTTTATTTACTAGCTTTTATACTTTGAAGCTATATTATTTTATATAGCCCTTAAAATTCTTAACATGTAATTGGTTTAATTTAATGTGGTTTTTTTTTATATTTTTTTAAAGTATGTGTTTTTACACATGTAATTAAATACATATTTTAAGTGTTAATAAGATTAATTAATAAGAAAAAAAGTAGATCGGATCATGAGCTGCCTAAAGATTCCCATCCCTACTGTACAATGATTTATTGCTTGCCTTTGTCGACTAATACAGAAGGTAAAGAACTTTTTTTTTAAATCGCAATATTGTTTAAAAAAAAAAAAAAAAATCAAAAATCGCAATTAAAGCTGCAATACCTAAGATTTAGATGCCGCTAGAGGGCGCTACATTCAAAACAACAACAACGGCTTTGCTTGATGACGACGTGGAGGAACGCGGAATGATGGGAACTGTTGTTTTCAACTCCAATGAAAAGAATATGAAAAGAATAATTGTGCTCCATCCCATAACAAATGCGCGAAACAAGCTGACGTTTGTTGCTTGATAGACGCTAACGCACAACTACAACTACCGCATTTGTCAAGGACTACACATAGTACGAGCGGAAACCGAGGTAAGCGGATATGACGCGATTGACTGGCGACTCCCAGCTCACCCCTGCTCATACGCCCCGTTTCCTTGGTCAAAATCTCAATTTTCTCGCGATTTAAACATTGTTTGAAACATTTGGAATATTGTGAGTTATCATCATAACTAAATATTTAACACTAGCCTTGTGATTTTGGGATATCTGAATGCAAAAATCTTAGGTATTCCACCTTTAACTTATTTTCCATAATCATTCAGCCCTAAAGAATATTCTGTAAGTTTCAGAGCTGAAAACATCCTTGTTAGCCCAATAAAAGCTTTTATTGACACTAGGCTCAGCAAACGACTTGTTTTTCAAAGTGGGGAACTATGACATCAAAGAGGATAAAACCCCACCCCCGCAGAAGATGATCAACGCCTACTTCAACACAGTTTAGCCCCGCCCACCGATTCGCACATTACATGCATAGCTAAATAACATAGAGCCTACCTCGTGATGACAAACCGGATACAGCTACCGAGCAATTAATATTATGTAGTGCCTGGTTGTGGAAGAAGACAGTCGCTGCATAAGCTTCCTCTGGATTCCAATAGGACTGCATGGATAAACTTTATTTTTAAAGACGTTCCAGCTGATGAGGGTAAAACATTGTCATCTGTTTGCTTCATTTTACTGAGGATTGTTTTATAAACAAGATTTGCAGACCGATTAAGATTAAAGAACGGTGCTGTGTCGTCTATATTAGATCTGACAGGAACTGTGCAACACACGGACTCTGGGTCGAACATGTATGGGCGAATCATTCCCGGTTGCCATTTTACAACATTGGACGTTTTCAAAACAATTTCCCCCAAGTGCATCGACGGGTGAGTTGAAACTCATTATATGCAAAACTGTTATCCACTCACAGCAGTGGGCGTTTACTTCCAAGTCTTCAGTGCGAGACGCCCATAAAAAGAGCGTTTCTGAGCTGGGCTCAAAACTAGGGTAGAAAATAGCCTATTACTTATTCATTTTGATGTTTTTGAATGCAAAAACCAAGCGAACGTCATAAGTTCACCTCAGATAACAATATAATAAAATTTAAAAAGCCAGTTCATGACCCCTTAATACATCATGAGGACTCACAAGTTGCGTATTTGCGCTAAATCCGTGCAGATTTGGCTTACATGAACTTCCCCAGCAAAGCGAGTAAACAAAGAAACACGCCAAATTGGCCCTTGATTGACAACATTTCCCAGCAAAGTTAATTTTTATCCGCATTTTATCCGCATTACTCCTGTTTGTCATTGTGCACGAAACTTCACACCAATAAATCATCAGAAATATTGCCGACTTGTGCGTGTCTCAAGCGCCCTCTTTACGCTTGTCCTAATGCCTGTTAGGTGTCAGTGGATTTGCCTATATTTGGTGTTGAAAATGGAAGCGTCTTTAGACAATCGATTCAATGAACACTTATGTCTGAAATGAAACAGTATTTTTTTTCACAAAAGTGACAGCCCTAGTGCGTGTATACTGTATAGACAGATCACTAGGTTTTAGAAATGAACCCATGCATATCTGCAGGATAGCGTGTTTTCATCATACCTGTGTTAGGCTCTGGAGAGTCTCGTCCATCAGGGAGTGGGACGGCTTCATCGTTGCCATTGGGTGGAGGAGCCACATTGTTCTGCTCAATCCCGACTGCAGCACCATCACCCTCTGCAACTTCTCCATTTTTGAAGTATTTCTGCAGCCAGGAGGGGACTATGCTCTTCACTGTGTCTGTCACTCGAGTGATCAGGCCAGGCTGCTGCAGGGGCCAAAGAGACAATTAGCACACCCAGAAGCCACAAAAGAGCGAGAGCAATACCTTTAAATTAATGAATAATGCAGATCTGACAGGGGCCTCAAAGCATCAGTATAAGGGATGCACGATATCACCAAATACGCCCGATAAGATAATTTGGCCGTTACATAAAAGCCGATAAATAACGGATTGTTTCTTCCAGCTGAGACACTTTAGATGTGCACATGTCTGCTATGATGGTTTTGAATTTGCTGAAATATGATTGGAATCACTTAAAAAAAAGAAAATACAGTTAAGTGCCACATGTGCAGCGCATAATCTGTAATATTGACTACATAAAATTATAATGAGAACATTGTGTGCTTGGGACACGGCTTTTAATGGTTAGACTTAGTTTTGAAATCAGGCTTTCAAAATTATATAAAAATTCTTTCAAATATAAATAATTATCAGTATCTAGGGCTGGGTATCGTTTAAAAAATGTTGATACCAATACCTTGATTTCGATACCGGTTCCTGAATGAGACTTTTTTTCGATACCAATTTTATCAAATCCATTTTAACAAGATTACATAACACATTACCTCAGAAAACCTTTGTTTGTTTGTTTTGTTTTTTAGTTTGACTCATGCTCCTTAGCCAGTGCATAAAGGAACATATATATATTTTTGGGATTTTGTGTTGTTGTGCATTTCATATTTATTTGTTTGAGTACTGATTTAACGAGTTAACCCCTTAGGTAATCGAAATATGGTACCGAACAAGTCATTTTTCGATACTTGATAGTATCAAGGCAATTCGGTCGGTTCCTAAAAAGTATCGAACTCTGTACCCAGCCCTATCAGTATCTGCCAAATTTTTTATATTGGTGGATGCTTAATCAGTTCATTTTCAAGATTCATTTTATTACATTTAAGTAGCAATGCATTGCATAGTTTTGACTAAAGGAAGTTCAACTCAAATTATGCGGCTTGTTTCAAACAGATGCACATTATGATGATAAATCAAAAGGTAACACATATCACCCTTAATTGTAATCCTAAACCTTTTGGATTTAGACTAGCACTGAACAGTCAGAACTGCTTAAGCTCTTAAACCTCGAAAGTAAAAACAAGTTCACAATCACATTGCCTTCAACTTCACTACAAGTAAGCATGAAGCCAAGTCATACAAAAAATATGCTTAATTTTGATTCATAATTTAACAGGACAAGTCCAGTTCATTTTTCACACTTGAAAAGCAGAGTGGCCCCAAGGCTAGAGAACGCCTGGATTTGAGAGAGTCAGTTGCCGTCTAAAAGGGGCCCTGGGGACCAAATCACTGTGCAAGCACTTATTGTTCTCTAACAGAGCTCCAGGGTTTGGACACAGCAACACCACAGACTGGATCTTTGGCTGAACGCTGTAAGCATGTGACCCACGGGCAGGTGGGGAAGCTAAACAGCCCAATTAGCCTCAGCAGAAGAGCCGGGAGAGATTGCGCAATCAAAATGGAAGGGCTTTAATGCTCAAAGCAACTTTTGATTTAACTATAGGCCAGAGCAAGAGAGTAATTCAGGGCTCCAGACTGCGACCAAATAGTCGCATTTTGCGACCAAAATTTGAGAGTGTGCGACTGAATTTTACATCCAGTCGCACATGTGCGACCGGTAAATTTGTCACACGTTAAACGCATGGTAAGCGTGGAAGGGACGCGTCAATGAATCCGTGACAAGAATAGCGCGAATAAACGTCTGTGGGAAGGAGACGGAGACAAATATCACAACCTGCAATGTGCGTCTGAGCAATAAGCGATATCGACACGTTACCTAGCAGCGAATACAAACAAAATGAAAGTGGAACTAAAATGCGCAACTCATGGACGGACCGTTAGCGTTTTTATTAGGTTGGACTGTGCGGGCAGAGCAGCGCATAGTGGAGCCCCCCCGAACCACTGACAGTAATAAAGCCCCGAACTTGCCAGTCGCGGGCCGATCTCGATCACACGACACTGTTACTAGCAGATCCAGTGAATAAATCCATTGAATTCACCTCAGAATTAATAACATCATCGCTACGAGATCCAGTGAGAAACACTCCGATTCGGCGCAACCATATCAGATCAAACAGCGCTGACGTGGAAACCAGGAGAAACACTTATAGAAGGCTTTCAGTCCGCTTTCAGTCCACCATGGATTTAGGCTAGTAAGTTAACTCGACCCATAAATATGATGTCAAACGCTTACAACGTAGCCTACACATCTTTGTCCTGCTCTTCAAAACGGATAATATCATATATAAATGTTTTATTTTTTTGTATTTTTTTGTGATGATCAACACATTTTTTGTTCATTTCTCAAAGATTGTCCTAAAACGAAAAATTTTAAGATGTTGGAAAACTCTTATTTAAACATTAAAATTATTATTATTATTATTATTTTAAAAAAAACAAAAAAAACATTGTAAACAGTAAGATGTTTATTGGCTATTCACTCCAAGTCCTTATATACATACATGTTTTCTCTCCTTTTGTTTTTAATTAAAATTAAGACATTATAAGAGGATAACTAAATTAATCTAAGTGATTTATTGTCAGCCCCAGTGCTATGTTTTTTTTTTTTTTTTTTTTTGTATAACTCGAGTTCTGATTTGAGGTGGTGCTGCCCTCAAATTTGAGTCTGGAGCCCTGTGAACTTAAAATAAAACAGCATATCATAATGTTAAGTCTATTTATTATTAAAGAATTTGTCAGTATTACAGTTATTTTGGGGGAAATTTGAAAAATTGCATTGCGAGCTGATTTAAGGTGTGCCCCTAAATATTCTGCTTGCGCTCCTAAAATTTTCAGTCAGGGGCAACAGCGCTCCTAGTAAAAAAAGTTTGTCTGGAGCCCTGTAATTTATCTTGCCGCCTCACTCTGCGATCATGAAGACTACATAAGGATAAACGGCATGAACATGAAACCAGCTAATGCACACGGATGGGGCCTCAGGCATTGCAACTAGAGATGTCAATTTTCAAAAATTCCCATGATCGATCATCGTTCAAATTAACCATCAATTAATTGATTAATCGTTAGCCTTAATAAAACTGCAGCGACGCATATTGCAGGCGTCGCAGCTAGGGATGGGACGATAACCGGTTTCACGATAAACCGTGATAAAATGTACTGACGGTTAGTATTATCGTTTAAAATTTAATTATCATTAAAACCGTGTTTGATTATCGCGATTTTAATAACTCACTGAATCCTGTCGGCCAGTCTGACGCAGGCGCGCAGCACGCAATATTTTTTTAAATTACTATTCGAGAAGGAATGGCGGAAGGCAGTGACCGTGCTCAGGAGGTTTTTCAGCCTTTTAAGAGGACCAAATCTGAGGTGTGGTCATATTTTGGGTTTTACAAAAGTCCTGAGGGAAACTTGATCGAGAATGGTCACCTTGTCTGCCGAACAAAACGTCACTACAATAGAAACACTTCAAATCTGCCGAGTCGTCTTGTGTGATCATCACCCGAACGCAAGGCAAGTTAACTTTGACCTTAATACCAAAACTACGTCTGGGAAACAATTGGGCACGAAATGTTGTTTTGAGTTGAAACATTTTATGTCACTCACTTGAAATAGACGTGAAGCTTCCGCGAAGAAAAGTTCGTAGCAAGTGGATTTGAGCCAAAGACGAACGAACAACTTCAAACAAGACTATTATTAAGAGTGATAATTTAAGGGATAGTAAAGTATAGATACATCACGTATTAAACCGATTTTATTTTTACCACATAATTACGGGGACATATTGAATTGATAATGAGATTAGCTAATGTTTTAAATCTTACCCGTTTATGAATTCATTTTGTAAAACAATCGTCCAGACAAGATATATCACACCAATACTATCAAACTCTGTAAGCAATAAATCAACTCTGATTTCATTTTTGCAATACAATCAAAAACCGGAGACGCAAGACGGCAAGTTGTGTTTGAATGAAACGAGAGCGCGCGTCCGTTGTGATATGGATGTGCGCTGTGTAATAATGCGTTGCTATTGACGACGGGCATTATAAAGAAGCAAATGCCATAGAATAGAATCTTGCCTAAAAACTGCATTGAGAGGCTTGTTTTATTTGTTGTTTGTTGATTTTCAATTATAAAACTTGTTGAAATGTTTTCAGTGTGAGCATCAGTTCTTTTTGAGCACTTTCATAAATTTTTAACAAAACCGTGATAATATTGATAATCACGATTATTTTGGACACTATAATCGTGATATCAAATTTTCATACCGTCCCATCCCTAGTCGCAGCAGTGTCATATGGCCAACAGCAGAACAGGGTCTGCAAATGCTGCTCAAAACGCTATGTTCCTCACCAAATTATTACAAGTTTTTTAAACTCAACTCAACCCAAATAATTCACGATGTTTTATTACAATATTGTTATCTTTATAATGTTATGTAATATGACCGTCCCAATAGTCATTATTAGTCGTGCATCGACGCTTGAGCAGCGCGCACAAAGATCATCATGCTTTATTAGCGTCAATTCTTAACCAAATACATCCAATATGAGATGATAAAGCAGATATAGATAGGCGTACACAAAATAAACTATTACAACTTACATTTGCACAAAACAAAAGGCTGCGAATGCACACGCCAACTTATTGTCATGATGAAGGTGTAAAATAGTCCCAAACATAACTCCGGCGCGCTAGCTTACATCTTTCGCGGTTGAGCAGCACGAGCACATGAACACGCACGCGCATGCTTAATCAATGATCGATAAGTTTTATCGATTAAATGTATTATCGACAATTAATCGATCGTCGATTAATCATTGACATCCCTAATTGCAACAGTCGCTTCCTGTCAACAGTGTGCAAATACAATCCCATCAATAATGCAAAAATTTGTTTACAAAAAATGTATACTTCCACTTTATGATGCCATTAATCTAGTAAACATGCCTGCAAGCTGACATGACATGCTTTGGGAAAGTTGTCCTGCAGCTTGTGATAATTAAACGGCATTGTTTTAAATCATTACTATACACGTATGCCGTTTTATCCCCTTATATAAAGTGAGGGGCAACGTGGAAGATTTAAAATAAATGAATATGTAAAAACACAGGAATATTTAGAATGAAAGGGAACAAATTAAATCCTGAAAGGCATGTGAAATAAGCACTTTCCCTTTTACATTTATCGTAAATTTGTGGAGGGAAAAAGTAGCCACTACCTTACTGGATTCTATGAAACTATAGTTTGTGCAGTTTATGCGAAGTTGGCAAGCAGAGAAACAAGGTGTAAACGATGCACAATGTGACAACAGAAAATAGTGTGTATGTATTTAGGGCTGAACGATTAATTGCATTTGCGATAAAATCGCGATATGATGAAACGCGATTTCGTAATCGCAAGAGCTGCGATTACACTGGTCACGTGACACGCGAGAGAAAAGCAGTCTGCAAGATAAAGCATCAATTTGCCACGCTACGCGGTCAGGCGTTCAGAAAAGAACAGTTTATTTTTAATGTATGTGATATTGTGTTATTTATTCTCTCCTCAACAATCCTGGATCGATTCAGAGAATTTCAGAATCGAGTATGAGCTTATAGTTTTTAAACACAGATGCGTGATGACGCTACGCGTGCTTTAGAAACGAACCGGGTTCTGAACTTCTGAATCTGCTTGCTTCTATTTTCTCGCTCTCTCTCTTCCTCACTCACACACACGACACCGCTCGAACCTTCCAAAACATAGTAACGTTAAATACATATTTTAAGAGAAAAAAAGTAGATCGGATCATGAGCTATCTAAAGATTCCCATCCCTACTGTACAATGATTTATTGCTTGTCTTTGTCGACTAATACAGAAGGTAAATAACTTTTTTTTTTAAATCGCATATTAAATCGCAATCGCAATATTGGTTAAAAAAAAATCGCAATTAGATTATTTTCCAAAATCGTTCAGCCCTATATGTATTTCCCTGTTTAAAGGGATAGTTCACCCAAAAATTCAAATCATCCAATAATTTATTCAAACCATCCTCAGAGCATATAACCTTATTTCAGCCAAACACAATCGGAGATGTATTAAAAATATCCTGACTCTTTCCAGCTTTATAATGGGAGTAAATGCTACCTGTAATTTTGAAGCCCAAAGCAGCACATCCATCCATCATAACTAGTGGTGCAACGGATCATCATTGATCCGTGATTCGTTCGGATCGGCACACACGTGATCCGCGGATTGATTATGAAAAAAAAAAAGTCGCATGTTGTTCAGTCAACACACAGTTTCGTCATAGCGAGCGGAGGAACGGAGAAGCTTGAACGCCCCGCATCATTTAAATCACCTGTATATGACCATTTTGGATTTTCCATCAAATATGACATGAAGGAAAGAGGTTAGTAGATAAAACCGAGACGTACCACCGCGGCATTTAAGCAGCCCCTAGTTGCATAATCAGACCGGGCTAAAGCCATCACAAATGCTATCGGTGTGTTTATAGCTGCAGACATGAGGCCATATTCGGTTGTGCAAAACGAGGGCTTTAAACACATACTGAAAGTACTTGAGCCACGTTACGACATGAACTGTTGTGGATGAACTATCCCGAGCATCTGTTGCGCTCACGACAGACAGGTGGACTTCTAGGGGAACGGAGCTATGTGACGATAACCGTTATCGTCACATATAGCTCTCACCGCTCACAATTTAAAAGTGTTAATAATCAAAAAGACAAAACCTATGTTTATTTGTCTGGTCTTTTATTTTTTTGCTGATCCGATCCGTGACTCTGATCCGAGAAACGATCCGATCCGTGAGTTTTTTGATCCGTTGCACCCCTAATCATAACAGTAATCCATACAGCTTCAGGGAGTTAATAAAGGCATTCTAAAGCAAAGTCGTGTGTTTTTGTAAGAAAAACATCCATATGTATAACTTTATAAACTATAATCACTGGCTTCCCGTAAAGGCCGTGCATGAGTGTAGTTCTGGTGGAAGAGTGACCTCTGACCCGATGCATATGAGTGGCATAACCTCTGGTGAGATTAGAAACTCAAACTCCAACATTTCTCTTTAAAAACTCTCATTTTAGACTTACAATCCATTACCGGTGTTTTCGCTCGATCCTCTGCACTTCCGCATTCATCAATATGTCCTCCGTCGTGTCAGGGGTCACTCTTGCATTCGCCCATTACGGTTTCTTAAGTTATAATATAGATATTTTTTCAACAACAAAAAAAACGCACCTCTTTGCTTCATTAACCTCCAGTAGCAGTATGGATTACTATTATGATGGATGGTTTTTTGAGCTTCAAAATCTCAGGTACCATTCACTCCCATTATAAAGCTTAAAGGAGCCAGACTATTTTTTAATATAACTCAATTGTGTTTGGCTGAAATAAGGAAGTCATACACACCTAGCTAGGATGGCTTGAGTGCGATTCAAGTATGGGATCATTTTAGGGTGAACTTTCCCTTTAAGGGTTTCCTGTGTGTGAGGTTTAGATCCCTCTGAAAACACGTCACGACACGCACATTCATCCCGCCTTTCATCATGATGACAAACCCAGTGCATTAACATCAACCTGTGCTTTACACATTTACACAAACAAGCATCAGACTCGCCAATCATATCCAATTCATCTCTCGACTTAGACATGAAACAGAAGTAAAGAAAAAGGACGAACGTGCTCTGAACCCCAAGTTACCCTCATGTGTATCCTTAGGGCACATATAATGTTAAATGGAGACATACACGTCGGAGTATAAAGGACAATTTATTTAGAGGGTTACTATAATAAAATGCTGTTTAAATGCTCTTAGGTTTGTTAAAATGTACGCACTCCTGTTTGACGCCGGTGCGAGCACCAGCTAACGGCTAACGTGTTGTGTTTGAAACACGTTCACGCGGTTGTTTGAAATTAGTGAAATACATTCAAATTTCGCCTCTCTAACGCCACATTTTCGAGTATTTTCCACGCGGAAGGGCTGTGTGTATTCAGTCAAATTAATTAGCTGCTAACGGGTTTGCGGTGACAGCGTTGAGACCGTTTGCTGAGGGAACGTGAACAGGCCTGGAACAGGCCTCAAAATGCCTCCTGTTTACAAAAACCAAAGCCCGCCGCTAAACCACCGGTCCGGCTAAAGCTAACATCTTCTAAAATCCTTGTCATGGCGACTAGGGCTTCGTTTTATTTACCTGTTTGCCTTTGGCATACGGTTTTGAAGCGATGTGATATCTTCTTGATCTGATTTTCCCTCCTCCTGTCGCCGCCATGGCTAACTAGATTGAGTCTGCTCAGTAGCGCTCCGCTGTCACAGCGCAGCTCTCCAATATACCGTCAGCCACTTCGGCGCTGGGGTTTGTGGGAAATGGAGTTCGGATAAACACAAATGCGTTCGATATTGACGTCAGTTTGTAGGACAACTTATCGTGGGTTCGGGAATGTTTTGGGGTTTTTAGGCGGAAATGAGTAAAAAACGGGAAAAAAAAAGTCTGTGGTAAACATTACGCGAAGAGACTTGTTTTATTCAACAAGATAAACTACACGTGTTATAGCTCAAACGTGTATTGAGTTAAATCAGACTTTAGTCATTAAGAGATACTAATAGCCTAATAATAATTATTATATTGTTATTACATTTATTTCTTTAATGGCATGGTGGATAAATTATGAAGAAGGGTGATATTAGTTCTGAAATGTTTTTTTTTTCTCTTCTCTGTGATGAACACGAATTTCTACTTTCTAGGTCTAATAAACATAAATTAAAAAAAAAATCGAAATAAAAATTAAAAAGACAATAAAAATAAATACCAAAATGATAAATAATAATACATTAAATAAATAACAAATAGATAAAATAAATTAATGCTAAATTAATAATTTAGAAATAAAACAAAAATAAATAAACAATAGATAAATTAATAAATATCATTTTTAAAGTATTTAAAAAAATTATATTGACATAAAATAAAATGTAGGGTGAATTTTAAGTTTATATCAAATTTGTAACTAAGTCATAAATATTTGGTGAAACGGATTCAACATGCTCCTGGGTCAACATATTGGAAAAAGACTCAACCAATTGGATTTAAATAATTAATGTGTATATAATATATATATACAAAATTCAACACATTATTTTGAAATGACAAGGTAAAACACATTTTTCCTCAAACTGGGACCTCAAATAATAACTATACAATTACTAAGAAGCAAATACACTCAATTCTGTATTTTATTTGGAAATATTACTCAACAATAAAGTAAGTGAAAAATAACATTTCTTACTCTCCAACCACACTGATAAAAATGACATTTTTCAAACAAATATGGAATCACACTTCATTGCTCCATTCGATCACATTAAAGGATTGAAATCACCAGATATGAGAATACCGCTGTGGCAGATTCAAGTTTGACAAACATTTTTAGTTATTTTGGGGATGGCTGGTTGTTGTTTTTTTTTTTTTTCAGGTACATAGTTTAACAGTTTGGGTATTGCTCACAATTTTGGTCCATGAAAAATGTAAATGTAAAAAAATAAAATAAGGCAAAAAAACAAACACGTGATACCTTAATATAAGCAAGCATATCGTTACCATTTAGTATTAGTAACCCATGAAAAAAAAATCACTCGTGACTAGGAACAGCACAAAATCCCTGCAAAGTATTTTAGAAACAGGTTTCATTAAATGTGGGTTTTGCAAACATTAAAAGTACTTCAAAACATTTGCATAAATGCATAGTCATTTAAAGGCCTCACAAAGAACACATTATGGGTCTAAAATCATTCATGCATGACCGCAATCACATAGGAATGATGATGATAAATCTTACCACAAAAGAAAACTATAAATGCAGAGAAAAAAAATGACACTTTTTCATGTTGCCAAAAAAGCTGAATCATATTATATTTAAATAAATCAACAGCTCTTAACTGTAAATATCCCTCCTTCTACACAGTTTTAATTTAAAAGAGCAAATTTAAGGCTGAAAAAGATCATACTGCATTAAAACAAGTGCATATATTAAAAAAGTGGAGCTTATGTTTTTATGCTTATGATGAAATGTTGCATAAAACTTCTTACCCTGATGAGCATAGTGCAGAAGAAGTGCAGGAAAATGTGCAAACTTTAAAGACAGGGCTCGGTCTGCGTAAACAATATTTATAATAAGAACAGAAGATAACGCTGCATTGCAAACATTCACTGGCTCACACACTTCAGACGTATGAAATCCACATCAGTGCCATTAGAAAGTGTGTGTTACACTAATCCTGGCGTACCACAAGTCCTTCCAAGTGCTCTGAAAATAAAGTGAAAGTAGTACGAGGGTTTGGAGCGTGTCCTAGGTTTATCGCCCTGCTTTACATCTCTTCAAGTGTTTATGACAGATTTGCTCTTTCGCCGCTCGTGTGTTCAGGTCCAGTGAGGATCGTAGTCTCTTCAGGTCGTCACTTCTTGCCGCTTGATCCATTGATTGATTTGTTTTTTCCAGAACCTCCTTTTCTTCTTCTCGATGAACTGGTATTTCTACTTGAGCTTCTCTCTGCTAATGATAGAAATAAATAACAAATAGATAAATAATAATAAATTAAATAAATAAAAATAAATAAATAAATATATAAATAATAATAATAATAACAATAATAAATTAAAATAAAACAAAACAAATAAATAGCTACAAATAGATAAATAAATAAATAAATAAAAATATAAAATATAAAATAAATAAATAAACAAATAGATTGATAATAATAATAAAAAATTAAATTAATACAAATAAACAAATAGATACAATTAATTAAAAAATATATAAAACAAAATAAATAAAAAAATGATCAAATAGATGATAATAATAATAACAATAATAATAAATGAAATAAAAAATAATTAAAAAAATGATAAAAAAAATAAAACAACAAAAATAAATAATAAATGAAAATAAAATAAATAAATACATAGATAAATATTAAATAAAAAACATTATATATAATATAAATTATATATACACATACATACATGCATACATACACACACACATATATATATATATATACACTTACACACACATATATATATATTTAATATATATATATAATATATTTATATATAAAATAATAAATGAAAATAAATAAATAAATGCATAGAAAAATATTAAATAAAAAACTGATATATATATATATATATATAATATATATATAAATAATAAATAGATTAAAATGAAAAAGAACAAAGATAGATAATAATAAATGAAAATAAATAAATAGATAAATATTAAATAAAAACAACAAAAAAGCTAAAAAAAATTAAATAAAAAACTGATATATATATATGAAGAGTTCAGATGCAAAAGCCTCTAAATTCCATTTGAAATTTTCTTCTTTAATGATGATTTTTATCAAACTTGTATATTTAAGTTCAGTAATTTCACTTAATTAACAATTAATAGGTAATTAATAATAATAGGAATAATAGGAACTCTTCATATATATATATATATATATATATATATATACACACACACATATATATATATATATACACATACTGTATATATATATATATATATATATATATATATACACATGCATTTTTATGTGTGTGTATGTGTGTTATCAGATTATATGTTACCTTTGACAGTTTCAGGAGCGTGGTGATCCGGAGCAATAAAGCTGCTGTCATCGCAATCTGTAATACTCTGTAAAGGTTAGGAGATTCATCAGTTAATCATCATTTGATATGCAGCACAAGAGAGTTAAATAAACAAAGACTTGCACTAAAACCCAAAGGGAAATGATCATTAATGCATCATTGTGGCTCCAGCTCCCTGTGCTGCAGGGATTTTTCTTTTTGAAAATGACCAGATGACAGCGCAGAGCTGCGTTCTTGTTGAAGAATTGATTCGGAGGATTTTGGTATCGCTCTGCAAATCATGTTCTGGTATTTACCTTCAGTCTCTTCCCATAATTCTTCTCGTGCCAGACCATTCCATACAGACAGAGAAGAGTAATGAAAGCCTGGAGGGGGCAAGAGGTGTATGAGAGAAACAACACCAAAAATGATTTCAGTTATAACAATACAATGTATAAATTATCAGCATAATAATTTAAGCAAAAAGCCAAAGTGAAAAATGTGTTTCATAGTATTTGGTTTGTCCCACTTGCTCATGATTACATAATTTGCTTATTATTTCATTAGCAAAGGACCAAATAGTGAAGAATTACTGTACAAATGTAACAATTCTGTACTTTTGAATATTCGAAACATCTGAGAATAATGACAGTAACTTTGTCATATTTTATGTTTCTCTTCAGGTTTTTACACCTCACATTACACATAATTAAAAAAGGATTCAGATATGTAAATGTATAAATTGATCTTTAAACATGATTATTACAGGTGAAACTCGCAAGAATTAGAAAATCGTGCAAAGTTTTTTTTATTTATTTATTAGCTCATTACATGCAAACTTTATTAGTAATTTTGATGATTATGGATTACAGCTTATGAAAACTTTTCACAATATTCTAATTTTGAATTTGGGGTTTTCATAAGCTGCCATAATCATCAAAATTATAACAAATAAAGGCTTGAAATATCTCACTTTGCATGTAATGAGTCTATAATATATTAGTTTCAGCTTTTAATTTGATTTACTGAAATAAATAAACTTTTGCACCATATTCACCAGTAAATGGCAACAATAAGATGTAATGGTCTGTGGCTTCAAAAAGTTTGAAAACTCCTGTTCTTATTTTATTTAATTCAGATTTTAAGTGATTTTCAGTGTGATCGCAGATGCTGTATATACAGAAACAAACAAAGTGCAATCTGTAAACATTCAGTGTGTAATGTATAAACACACACTGATGCGCAGTCACAGTATAAGAACGTAGACAATATTTGTTAGGGATGCAATATCTGTTGAGAAACACGGCTCTAAAACAAATGTGCATTTTCAAAGATAATAATATACATCATATATTAATCAATTTATATATTATTGTATATATAAATATTAATAAATAAAAGAAAAAACACTCACCAAACACAAAAGCCAAAGGACAACATAGAGAACCTGTGTTTTTGAGAACAAGTCCTGTCCAAATTTGACACAAGCCAGCGCCTCCAGGAAAGCAATGGCCCTATAAAGAAGAACACAATCACACACTCATAAACGCAAACCGTTTTAAAGGAGTACTTCACTTTAAAAAAAACTTTTGCTGATAATTTACTCACCCCCATGTCATCCATGATGTTCATGTCTTTCTTTCTTCAGTCGAAAAAAAATGAAGGTTTTTGATGAAAACATTCCAGGATTTTTCTCCATATAATGGACTTCAATGGGGTCCAAAAGGTCCAAATAAGAGTTTCAGTACAGCTTCAAAGGGCTTTAAACGACACCAGACGATAAATAAGTGTCTTATCTAACGAAACGATCGGTCATTTAAAAAATAAAAAGGTTTAAGTTTTATAAGCACAAATGCTCTCCTTGCTCTGTTCTGTGATGCGCATTCGTGACTCTCCTGTTCGAACTCGTTCATCAAAAAAAGGAACAAATCTTGAGTTATTTGGTTAATTCAACGAATGAAATGAACGAATTGACTCAAAAAAAAGGTTTGTTCATTTTGATGAACGAGTTTGAACAGGAGATTCGATCAAGGCGAGCATTTGTGCTTATAAAACTTAAACTTTTTTATTTATTTTTGAAATGACCGATGGTTTCGCTAGATAAGACCCTTTTTCATCGTCTGGTGTCGTTTAAAGCCCTTTGAAGCTGCAATGAAACTCTCATTTGGACCTTGAACCGTTTGTTGCCCAATGAAGTCAATTATAAAGAGAAAATCCTGGAATATTTTCATCAAAAACCTTCATTTCTTGTCGACAGAAGAAAGAATGACATGGAAATCTTAGATGACATGGGGCTGAGTAAATTA
Source organism: Pimephales promelas (assembly GCF_988280905.1). Classification (NCBI taxonomy): domain Eukaryota; kingdom Metazoa; phylum Chordata; class Actinopteri; order Cypriniformes; family Leuciscidae; genus Pimephales; species Pimephales promelas. The sequence continues at coordinate 19,209,926 of NC_142786.1, read as the reverse complement.
TCAGCAAAAGTTTTTTTTAGAAGTGAACTACTCCTTTAAAGCAAGAATACAGTGACCCGAAGAGTATTAGGACACTTAAACCGCACTTAATGTACGAAAATTAAGGCACAAAATTGCATGCCAGCAAATAAATACATTAATATTACGATATTTTAAAGAATGTTTGAGCAAAACTGTTGAAGTCAATGGGGTCCAACAGCAGTGACTTCTATTGTGTGGACAAAAAAAAAAAAACATAGAAGAAAGACAAATAAGTCATACAAGTTTTAAACAACATAAGGATGAGTAAATGACAGAATTTTAACTTTTAGTTTGATAACTATTGTCTATTAAAAGTGCCCAAATATATTTAGTGGTACTGTATGTCTTACAGGTTTTATGAAACCATGTACACAAAACTTTCAATAAAAATAAGTCAAGTCATCCTCATTTATATAGCGCTTTTAACAATGTCTGTTGTTTCAAAGAAGCTTTACAGAGATAAACATATAATGGGGTCCAAATCAACATTAGAGCCCACTGACTATAATTGTCAATGTCAGATTCTTCATTTCTGATGAACTTTCCCTTTAAGTCATCATATGTTTCTTATTCTAAGAGCAAATTGGAAAAACTATAATATTAAAAATCCTTGTTTCAAAAGTTATTACATAATTTTCATATTAGATAAATAAAAATGCACTTACCCAAAAACCCAACACTGTGTTCCCACTCTTTTGCACTGGGTGTCTGTTAGATATGCGTAGTATTGCCTAAATCCAAACGATAATACGAGTTATAACGGTCCATACAAGTTATTTGAGACCTCTGGTATTGAACAGTACAACGGCTGTGTGTATAAACACTAAACACCTACCAAACTTCATTATCCACAATGAGTCATATTTATTTAGAATGATTATATGGATGGAAAAATCATGGTCGGATCACGCTCGACATTAAATAAATAAATAAATAAATAAATAACAGGCTTTCTTATGATCATCAGTTCTTGTTCTCATGTCCTGCCTTTCCAGGAAAGGCTTTTAGTTTAATCATTATTTGTTTTAGGACAAATAATGATTCTGAACGTTTTGCTTTTTGAAATGCAGCAAACTGCCTCACTTCAAATGGACCAAGCATCACGCTCTTTTACACAATGTTGATGATGTTTTCAGGCTCTACTAGAACATGTTTTCCTGATTGAATGTTGATTATTTTCCTCATATTCTCCATTGTTGCGGCTCCACTCTTCCCAGTCTGTCAGTAACGCTCTGTTTACTTCCTGTCTCTATGAAGCCTAAGCACACTGTGCTCTGATTGGTCGGCTGGACCAGTGTGTTGTGATTGGTCGAGCGCTTCGAGATTGTTTGGGAAATGTCCCGCCCCTTCCCATAACCACCAGTTTAACACACTACTAACTAACTCAAACAGGCCCCGTCCCTTTATTCTGCATTATAATGAGGAATCTTGTGACGTGTTCATTCCCGGGAGAAATTCAAGACTACAATCAGGGCCGGATTAACCATTAGGGCAACTGGGAACTTTCCCAGGGGCCCACAACATCTAAGGGGCACTGGACACCAGTGGCAATCGGGAGAGTCGGGAGTTTCCCAGGTGGGCCGGTAGTGTTTCGAGGCCGCGAGGGACGGTTTGATAAAACAGAACGTATGCTTGCTCTAAGTGCCTGTCTTTAATGCAAAAAGACGCCGTTCACGTCACAGTTGAAGTGGCGTAGGTCGTAGCGCGCAAAGCAGGTGAATCAGCTTTTGATGTGCTCGAAGCGACTTCGAATCCGCCTTTTGCCGAAGTCTCTTCCCGCTTTTCCCAACACATATGAGATGTAAAATGTATAACCTAACATAGGTCTCTAGCGTTATATTTTGCCAACGAACTAAAATCAAAACCATGATATGGATTTTTGCCTTTATAAAACAGCACAAGACATTAAGAATAGGCATCCTGTTAGTGTTGGGTGATTTAAAGAAAAGTGTGCACTTTGCGCACACGATCATCATGGTCATCTGGTGTTTTCTCCTATATACAAGCTCAAGGGTTTATTTCTTGCAAGTGAAGAAATAAGGACAAAAGTATTTTAATTTTCCTATATTATAGTGTAATGTAGACTAAAATATAGGCTACTTTTGAAATATTCATTTTCATTTATATAGTATAAGCTTTATGGATTTTATGTCATAGGAATAATTATATAAATTATTTTTACATTATTCTAATAATTGTTTGTAATAATGTAATGTAGACTGAGATTCAACTAAAAAGATGTAATAATGTAATGTAGACTGAGACTCAACTAAAAAGAGCCCTGTTTATTGTCTTGGTACAAATCAATGCGTTTTCTATGTTCAACGAGCAGTTCATGGGTTGAAGCTCTTAATTTTGATCTCTCAAAGAGCACGAGATTGATGCATTTAACCTTAAAATGTACAAAATTTTCTTACGGGGGAGCATGCCCCCGAACCCCCCTAGAGGAACAGTAAATCAGTAAAACTGTAAATGCTAGGCTATATTATTAAGGGTCCACCCAACATAGTTTTACAAATTCCTATAGGAAAGAACAACCATTTATGAACTTTACTCCAGCATAGTTCAAAGTTAATTTTAAGTCAGTAAAACTGTAATGTCCTTGGACAAAATATACATTTGGCCTGCTTAAGAGGGGGCCTACAAGACATTTTGCCCAGGGCCCTCTGAACTCTTAATCCAGCCCTGACTACAATGGAGGCATTTCAGGAGTTCAGAAACACTGACACTGATATAGAGAAGAACTGGAGCTTTCTCCTGCTCAAACAGCAACATTACACACTAAACAAACATGGAAAAGAGCATCATTAATATTGTTTGGTGGAGTAAGAAGTGCCAGTACAGAGAAAGGATTGTTTCAAGGGATTATACTGAAACACAGATAAAGGTATCTGAACATTACCGCACTGTGGGGGCAGTGATGATCCCGATGAAGAGGATCCGGCACCAGCTGAGAGGATGAGACGCCTGAAACACGAAGATGTGCTTCAGGAAAAACGTGTTCAACTCTGTCAGCTGTTGGAAGGGAAAAAAAAGAGGGAAAAAGTGAGTAAAACCCAAAAGTGCATAAACGCTGAATATGTGATCTATAACCAGTGCTGTTTGTTGACATCCTTCTGGATGTATTGGGCAATTTCATATTTCCCTGCTTTACACCGGGGCCGAACCAGACACAATGTGATTGCCACGACACGATAGAAAGCATCTTTTTTGTAAATTTGGACAGCTGTCAGTACAGAGAACACAGACAAAAATCACACAGCCATACGACGGTGAATCTGACTGCAGTAGATGTGAAAGACATTAATAAAAATGATGTTTACCTGTATTTATTATTTACTTCATGTTTTTGGTCGAAGTCCACAGTAGTTGATTGCGAGTTATTATCAATGATCGTGTGTGCAAACTCGACAATCAACTACTGTGGACTTTGATGAAAACAGGAAGTAAATACAGGTAAACATAACTTTTATTCATATCTTTCACATCTACTGCAGTCAGATTCACTATGTTCAATCTGAATACAATCACTCGCATGGCTGTGCACTTGTAATGACACATCAAGGATGTTAAGAGGCTAAAAGTTATGTTAAAATGGTTAAAATTTTGTTAAAATTGACCGGAGTTCTCCTTTAATCAGAGTTTTGTCCAAACCAGCTGCAACGGTGAAACTCGAATATGGTAAAAAACTTCATTATTTCAGTAATTCAACTTAAAAGGTGAAACTAATATATTATATAGACTAATTACATGCAAAGTGATATATTTTAAGTCTTTATTTGTCATCATTTTGAAGATTATGGCTTCCTGCTTATGAAAATTATAACAAATAAATTCTTGAAATATCTCACTTTGCATGTAATGAGTCTATATAACATTAGATTCACAAAAAAAATGAACTTTTGCACAATATTCTCATTTTTTTTCAAATTTCACGTGTATGTGACATTGTGGCAGAAATAACAACATACCAAGTATTGCAATGATAATCTCAGGTACTGATTAGTACTGAAAAAAACATGGATAATTCACGTTTCGACTGTGAACAAACAAGTCTGTTCTATGACCCAAGTCTGTTCAGTCACCCAGTGTATCTTAATAATGTAATATTTATGAATTGGATTATGTATTCATATTGTTGCGAGTGCAGTGCGCTTGCAGGGAGACTCCGCCCACATGCTTTATTATTAAATTTCTCATTAACATGTTTCTTATTAAAAGTACAAAAAAATGTGCACAAAATAAATTGCACTGGCAATAATCATTATGAAATCCTGTTTATGATCAATACCAATTTTCTTTTTCAAATTTTACACAGTGATTTTATCACTATCACTCAAGGTTGAAAGTGGGGAGAAGTTTTGTGGAAAGCTGGTTTGGGTCAAAGGTGGTGTTTTTGCGTGCCATACTGATCTTAAATGTAGCATCAACAGAAAAGTTTGACAATTTTTATGTCATGTGTATTGCTGAAGCATGGCACACCTGCCATATAATCATGAAGAGGTATATTCCAGCCACCCTCTGAAACGAGGATTTGGGGTCAAACCAACGCACATACGTCCAGCTGGCGGGAGTGAACTGCATGACGGCCCGTTTCAGCTTGCCTGTGGTGGAGTGGATATCCCTGAACACACACAAAACACACACAACACTGCTTTAGCACAATACTAGACACACAGGTGAAACTCAAAAAATTTGAATATTGTGCAAAAGTTAAAGCATTTCAGTAAATCAACATAAAAGGTGAAACTAATATATTATATAGACTCATTACATGCAAAGTGAAATATTTCAAGCCTTTGTTTTAATTATGACTTATGAAAACTAATTCTAATTTTGAGTTTTCATAAATCATAATTATAACAAATAAAGGCTTGAAATATCTCACTTTGCATGTGTATATAATATATTAGTTTCACCTTTTAAGTTGAATTACTGAAATAAATGAACTTTTGCACCATACTCTAATTTTTAGAGTGTCACCTGAATGAACACCCTGGATCGCCTGATACAACAAGAATTTAGTGCTGAGCACAATGCAATAATGGAGAGTATTAATGTGTGTGAGTGAGAACTACTGCTACTGTAATAATTCGAATAATTATTCTCACAAGCTTATGAAAACAGTAATGTTTAAAGTCCCCCTGTGGTAAATAATCCAGCTTTTAATGTTGTTTATGTGTTGTTTTTAATACGCTTAAACCATGTGTAAATTCATAAGTCGACAGCATTGCTGAGTATTTCCTCCTTAAAACTGCAGTGAACCAAAGACAGTCTCAAAAACACGGTTTGAAATCACTGGTGTTTCTGACATCACAAACGACCTTGTAACCAATCAGCCAATCAACGTGTGATAGTCAACCAGTGGATCTCTGAGTGAGTGAGTGGAGGTGGGGCTCATTTGCATATTCATAGAACCACACATACTAAAATGAGGCAAGGGTGTCGAGTTACATACAAGCTATTTTAAGGCATAAGGATTTTTCTTCAAGGAATTTTTTTGTAAATATGTCATTTTGGTGATCAAAGAGGATTTTTAATGGATAAAATGATTGACTACAGGGGGACTTTAAGTGAATTTGTCATTTCTGCAACACTAGTGCCAGCAAATGGATATATACATATACAAGCCTATTACAAATGTTGGTTTCAGACACAGATTAATGGTAAAAAGAGCTTACTTGATACTGGCCCAGTGGTAGGTACGCATCTCTAAAAAGTGACACACAGTCATACCAAGACAAATCCCTCCTCCATTGCACAAAAGGATGTCAAGAATGACTTGATCCCACCAGCACTCTGCAAAGTTTGGCAGGAGGTGCATGAAGAACAACTGAATGAGGAAGAAAGATAGAGAAGAGAGACACATAAAGCAACACTATTGTGCATATGTGCACAAGTCGATCTGATTGGTTAAAAGGTAATACTTTGTGAAGTCAAACTTTGTTTTTGAGACTGTCTTTGGTTTTATTAAGTGGATTCTTAGTCAAAGAGCTCTTTGTCATACTTGCTTTACTGTAATTCTTGCAGATTACTAAATCTAAGTTACGTATGAGGAAGTTGCTCAATGAGTATTTAGTTTCAAAGGTATTCGCTTGGGAAAGACACACACCCACTTATGGTGTCAAATCAAAAATCATATCCTAAAAAAGTCTTTATAGATAGAATAAATCATATTTCACTTTTATTCAGCAAGCATGCATTAAATTAACCAAAAGTGCTATAATGTTACAAAAGATTCTAACTTTATCCGTTTTAAGAAAATACATCATGGTTTCCACACAAATATTAAGCAGCACAACTGTTTTCAACACTGATAATATTCATAAATGTTTCTTGAACATCAAATCATCATATTAGAGTGATTTCTGAAGGATCATGTGAACTCTGAAGACTGGAGTAATGATGCTGAAAATTCACAGGAATAAATTACACTTTAACATTCATATAGAAACCTGTCTGTCTGGTTTGGTTCACCATACTACGCATGCACAGACTCAACGCACAATGTTAGAGGCCGTTGCAAATTGCATCGAACACTAGACACTAGTCTACGCTTTGAAGAGGAGCTGGAAGTGCTGTATACAGTACTAAACAATATAATATGAGTTTAATCATCTTCGATGGGAAATGTAGTTTTGCGGCGCATACAGAGGGAGCAGATGAAGACACCAGGACAGCATACTTTCACACACAAAAAAAAATAAATTAAAAATCACAAAAAATATAAAAGAACAACATTGATGATAATAATAATAAGAAGAAGAAGAAGAAGAAGAAGAAATATTTTTCAACATCGATCATAAGAAATGTTTCCTGAGAAGCAAATCAGCATATTAAAATTATTTCTGAAGGATCAAGTGATCAAGCCATATACAGAATAAATTACATTTTAAATATTAATAAAATATGTATTTATATTATTTTATGTTAAAATAGTTATTTAATATATGAAAAAAATAACATTTTATGTATAATTTTTCCAATTTAAAGCTGTAATGATTTTCATAATTACTGTTTTACTGTATTGTTTTACATTGAAAATATTGTTTCTTAAAAGTTAACTTAATTTATTTCTGCTATTTCAATTTAATATTTCAAGGCAGTCCAATATTTGGAGCTCTAATGTAATGATCTGATGATCAAGAAACATTTATGAATATTATCAATGATGAAACAGTTGTGCTGCTTAATATTTGTGATTTATTACAATTTGGACAAGAAAATGTACAATTTTAAATGAACGGTTGATGGATGGAGAGAGTCATATATATATATATATATATATATATATATATATATATATATGTATATAATATATATATATATATGTATATGTATATATATATATATATATATATGTATATATATATATATATATATATATATATATATACACATACAGTACTGTGCAGAAGTCTAAGGCACACTAGTATTTTCGCCGTAAAGAAATTGTTTTAAGCCAGTTATTTATATATTTTGTTGTAGTGTCTCAGTAGGAAATATCAGTTTTCATTTCCAGACATTAATTGTGCCATTAATTGTAATGATCCAGTGAAATTTTTGAATGCACAAGGATTCTGACAACAGCCAATGCTCCACACGGAGGTCGGATCTCACCATCATCGAGTGCATCTGAAATTATATGAAGAAACAGAAAAAACTGAGACTAAGACCAAAACAACTGCGGCAACATTTCCAAAACCTGCAAAAAACTAAAAACTATGTGCAATACCAGGACAAAAGCTGTTTTAAACGTAAAGGGTACTGTAGCTTTGCAGGCAGGCAGGCAGGCACTACCTTCGAGATGTTGCCAAAGTTCTTCTGGTCTTAGTCTCTGTTTTTTCTGTTTCTTCATATAATTTCAGATGCACTCGATGATGGTGAGATCCGACCTCTGTGTGGAGCATTGGCTGTTGTCAGAATCCTTGTGCATTCAAAAATTTCACTGGATTATTACAATTAATGGCACAATTAATGTCTGGAAATGTAAACTGATATTTCCTACTGAGACACTACAACAAAATATATAAATAACTGGCTTAAAACCATTTCTTTGAGGCGAAAATACTAGTGTGCCTTAGACTTCTGCACAGTACTGTATGTGTATATATATATATATATATATATATATACATACAAATATGACTCTCTCCATCCATCAACCGTTCGTTTAAAATTTTACATTTTCTTGTCCAAATTGTAATAAATCACAAATATTAAGCAGCACAACTGTTTTCATCATTGATAATATTCATAAATGTTTCTTGATCATCAGATCATTACATTAGAGTGATTTCTGAAGGATCATGTGAAACTGAAGACTAGAGTGATGATGCTTAAAATCCAGCTTTTGATCACAGGAATAAATCACGCTTTAAAATATATTCACATAGGAAACAGCTGTTTTACATTGGAATAATATTTCACAATATTAACTTCTTTCAAAAACATGATGCACTACCTCTGTGAGCTCCCACGTGATGCTGATGGTCCAGCAGAGGCCGTAGCTGCGGATGAGCAGAGCTTTCATCGCCCAACCCCAGAAATGACTGAAGGCAAAGATGTCAAAGTGACTCATGATGCGCTCCCACGTGATGTTGTGACAGTTTATCGCATACTCCTGTGGGATTAAAATATATAATGGGATTAAAATGTATAAATAAATCAAATGCATGTAAGGTCCATGCACAGCGAGACGAAAATTCTCGTCCGAAGTTTTTGCAGATTAAAAATGTTGTCAATAACTTTTACACACTGCCTCTGAAACTTTCATCCATCATGAAAAAAAAAACATTTCTGCATTTTTCGCATCCATAGTTCATTTTCAAAGTTTCAACATTTAGAAAGAAAGAAAGAAAGAAAGAAAGAAAGAAAGAAAAAAAGAAAGATTTCGACTTTAATCTCGAAGCATTCCGACTTCAATCTCTCGAAGCATTCCGACTTCAATCTCTCGAAGCATTCCGACTTCAATCTCTCGAAGCATTCCGACTTCAATCTCTCGAAGCATTCCGACTTCAATCTCTCGAAGCATTCAGACTTCCATCTCTCGAAGCATTCCGACTTCCATCTCTCGAAGCATTCCGACTTCCATCTCTCGAAGCATTCCGACTTCCATCTCTCGAAGCATTCCGACTTCCATCTCTCGAAGCATTCCGACTTCAATCTCTCGAAGCATTCCGACTTCAATCTCTCGAAGCATTCCGACTTCAATCTCTCGAAGCATTCCGACTTCAATCTCTCGAAGCATTCCGACTTCCATCTCTCGAAGCATTCCGACTTCCATCTCTCGAAGCATTCCGACTTCCATCTCTCGAAGCATTCCGACTTCCATCTCTCGAAGCATTCCGACTTCCATCTCTCGAAGCATTCCGACTTCCATCTCTCGAAGCATTCCGACTTCCATCTCTCGAAGCATTCCGACTTCCATCTCTCGAAGCATTCCGACTTCAATCTCTCGAAGCATTCCGACTTCAATCTCTCGAAGCATTCCGACTTCAATCTCTCGAAGCATTCCGACTTCAATCTGGAAGCATTCCGACTTCAATCTCTCGAAGCATTCCGACTTCAATCTCTCGAAGCATTCCGACTTCAATCTCTCGAAGCATTCCGACTTCAATCTCTCGAAGCATTCCGACTTCAATCTCTCGAAGCATTCCGACTTCAATCTCGAAGCATTCCGACTTCAATCTCGAAGCATTCCGACTTCAATCTCTCGAAGCATTCCGACTTCAATCTCTCGAAGCATTCCGACTTCAATCTCTCGAAGCATTCCGACTTCAATCTCTCGAAGCATTCCGACTTCAATCTCTCGAAGCATTCCGACTTCAATCTCTCGAAGCATTCCGACTTCAATCTCGAAGCATTCCGACTTCAATCTCTCGAAGCATTCCGACTTCAATCTCTCGAAGCATTCCGACTTCAATCTCTCGAAGCATTCCGACTTCAATCTCTCGAAGCATTCCGACTTCAATCTCTCGAAGCATTCCGACTTCAATCTCTCGAAGCATTCCGACTTCAATCTCTCGAAGCATTCCGACTTCAATCTCGAAGCATTCCGACTTCAATCTCTCGAAGCATTCCGACTTCAATCTCTCGAAGCATTCCGACTTCAATCTCTCGAAGCATTCCGACTTCAATCTCGAAGCATTCCGACTTCAATCTCTCGAAGCATTCCGACTTCAATCTCGAAGCATTCCGACTTCAATCTCTCGAAGCATTCCGACTTCAATCTCGAAGCATTCCGACTTCAATCTCGAAGCATTCCGACTTCAGTCTCGAAGCATTCCGACTTCAATCTCGAAGCATTCCGACTTCAATCTCTCGAAGCATTCCGACTTCAATCTCTCGAAGCATTCCGACTTCAATCTCTCGAAGCATTCCGACTTCAATCTCGAAGCATTCCGACTTCAATCTCGAAGCATTCCGACTTCAATCTCAGTCTCGAAGCATTCCGACTTCAATCTCGAAGCATTCCGACTTCAATCATTTGGCTTTCATCTCGAAATGTTAGATTTTTTACATTGCAGTACTGAATATATATCGTCCAATATTTTATAAATAAGTCCTTTTAAGTCTCAAAATAAAAGTCATTTCTTCCATAGTATACATTTCTTTAACAATTTCTATCCATTATCTAAGTCAGGGGTATCTGGCTTATACCAATGCCTTTGCTATTAAGTCTATTAAGCTACACTTGATATACATCAAGAGTATATACTTTGTATATAACAAGATATACATCTCCTGTCAACACTGGGTGTGTGTTTGGCATTTTCAGAGGTGTTTGACAATTCAGAGCCACCGAATCACGAATACGAATGCGAAATGTCAAGGACTTGAAGCTGTTTTTCTCTTGGTTAACGCTTTACCATCAGTGGTATCCACAGATCCACTGAGAGTCAATGCCAATGGACAGAGAAATAATTCTATTGGCTGAGCGTCCGCAGCCAGACTGTGGAAACCTCTTACAGACCGCTTACAAACATTAATCATGATTCACTGGATTAGAAACACACACACACACACACTTAATAAGGGAGGGTTTTAAACTACACAGCTCAGACATAATCTGAGCATGACGTGAACACGATCGGCTATAGAAATTAATACGATTGTCACAGAGCAATAGACAAAGATGATATTATGCCGGAAATCATAGATTATATGACACTGAACCAGTGTTATTGTGAACAAAAACTGAAACTATTAAAGACATTTCTGTTCATTAAAATAAAGCTGAAAAAAACTAAAGTTAGAAATGTTGAAGTTGAAGCATTAACTGGAAATAAATAAAAAATAAAACGAGCTGAAACTAAAACTGAAAGAAGAATAAATGAAACCTAAAAAACATTTTTTATCTAATAAAATTACAGCACATATACAAATGACAAACTTAAAATTATAAATGAAAAATAATTCAGAATATAAATAAAACTAAAATAAAAACTAAAATAACACTGCACTGAACACAAGTATTTATTCATTAGAGCACAACAGTCGGTTCGGGAAGTAAAAACTTTCATTCATTTTCTATAGGGAAATTGATTTTTAAGGATAACTTATAAACCTTTATAGACAGACCTACTGTGAGTGAGGTTGTTAATCGGTGGTTGTACCTTCTGTTGAAATCACCATGCAGCCCACACTATTTCAACTCAGTTTTTACAATAATCACATTTAACTATGGAGTTAGGGTTAGCTCAAAATACTTAATTAGCTCCGTCCACTCCCATGAAGCACTGCTAATTACGTATTTGAGTCGGTTTTAAATTTTTTACTGTATTTTGCAATACACTTAAAACATATTGCTTATTTAAATCACCAATTTTAACTTAGTAGTTTTATATTTCTCCATTGTTTTTAATTCAATCAAATTTAATTCTTACCCTCACAAAAATAATTAATAAGTCTGATTTTTAAATACTTTTTTTTTTTTTTTTTGCTTCAAATCAGTAGTTAGCTGATTGGTCAGGTTAATGGCTTATAATGCTTTTTATAAATTCCCTATGGGGAAAATTAACAGAAAAAAACACTTCCAATGCAGCTGGAAAAAAAATGGACTCTATTAAACTTCCCTAGGCTAAATGTTCAATAATTATAATTATGGGTTAGGGTTGGTCTCTGTTTATCTTGTTATGTAAATGGTTAGTAAAAAAAAATTATGAGACTCCAATGAAAGCCAAGGATCCACGGTGGAAAATAATGATTGACTATAATGCATCTTAACAAGATGAAAGATGGTAGAAATGCAGTGAGGGAAGCTCAGGTGATCTTTGTGAATGAATAATAGTCTCCTAGAGTTTTGTTATTGTTGACATAAAAACAATATGATGAAATATTTTTCCCATTTATAGCCTAAGCTCACCATGATATCTGCTTCCCGTGTGGCGTAACGTAGATTGGGATCCAGCCAATACAACAGTGTCTTCACCTGATCCAGGTTCAGGAAGATGAGGAACACCAGGAAGAGGAAGTAAAGGACACTAAGACCTGACGAAAGCACCATAAATCAAGACCCTGGAGGTTAAACCAACAGAGCTGCTGATAAGGGAACACAAAAGAAAAGACTCACCAAAAACCATGCGCCATATTGCAGGATGTGGTCTTGTGAAAGGACCTAAAAAACGAGGGAAAGTAGCCATCAAATATGTTGTTGTTCCTATTTTTAAATAAACGCTTGTGCTTTCATTGGGAAGCTTGGATTCAGCTTTATATATTTGTGTTGCATGCAAGAAATGGGTTTTAAAAGATATGAGAGCAAGCAAATAAATAAAGCATTTCCCTTTAATGAAAGCACTCAGTTAAACAGTGTTTTGTTAAAGCAAACGGAGAATGACTGTACCGTTGGGGAATGCAAGAATACTGATAACAAGAAAGAAAGAGACGACCAGCAGGAGACCCACATGCAGGTTATTATCAGGATAACTATCATCCCTGCAACAAGAAAAACACGAGGTGCAGATAACAAATCAGAGACATGATGACGTCATGTCACCTTTCACAATGTCACCAGACTTACTGGCGTGGCAAATGAATGGAGAATGACATAGATCAGTGTTAAAATCACTGAGATACAAGTGGTTCATTCCATGTCATTTATGTTGTGAAAAAAATACATAAATGAAGAAGAAAGCCAAAATATTCAACGGCATTGATGTATGTTTACGAAGTAATTGCCGTTTCGTAGAGGAGGGTCAAAATAACAATTTTAACCTTTGGAGCCAAATACAGGGGGGTAAAAATGTCTATAGAAAGATGTTAGCATCATTATTTTATTTTTACACAGAGACAGGTGGGTCTATTAGTTAAATATGTTGACTTTATCAAACTTTGTTGCATTATATCATGTCAACAGTGACGGTTCAAAAATAGAATGCCTATAACTCGAGAAGTATTAAAGATATCTTAATATCAATATAGATTCTGGTTCTTAACCAACTTTTCTTTTGGTATCTCCATTTTAAAGGCCCTATATGGTTCAAACCCAGAGATATGGAGATCTTAATGCAGCTCCATGAGTAAATTATACACACATTTTTAATGGTCAAAAATCCTTTTGGCTCAAAATCTCATGTGAGAATTGTCCTTTTGACCCACCTCTCCAAAATAGTGCATTACTCAGTAAATATCCAGCCATAACATTTCATATTTTGGCTTTCATCAATAATGTCTTTCTTCAGAAAAATGTTCAAAAAATATGTACAGAATAAAAAAATTGGTTGATTTGACAATATTTTGATTAAAAATACGCTTCGGTTTTGAGTCAACACTGTAACTCAAGTCACATAAATAAACATACATAATAAATAAATAAACTCATATCAATAGAAGTTTTGAATTTTTTAACAATAAGGCAGTTGTTTGTAACAAACATCAACATACTTGAGCTGACATGATGCTGTCAGTCACGGGACACCTCCCCTTACTCACCTCGTAAACGCAAAGTACATTATGCTGACGACGGTGAACGTCAGTAAAGTAATGGTGTGCGGTTTGTAGAAGAAGTCAAGGGTGATATCCTCCACTTGTTGCTCGTTAATCATCCGAAAGTGAAGTTTATAATTCGCGTCATCTTTACTGAGCATCCTGGAGCCCTGACTTAGCGCCATGGCGAGTCTCTCCTCCAAACTGTGTCTGAGTTTAATAATCTCTGGCCGAAGTTGAGTGTGTCGAGTCGCTCTCACCGCCCTGTTTCAGTCGACTTCATTGGCTGGGTTAAAGGCGGGAGGCTATAAGAGCTTCTCTCATTTGCAGGGCTTTATTTCAGGCGTGGTTGTTCAGGGTTTGGCGACACTACCATCTTCTGGCGTGAATGCGGATCTGCTCGGGTATATAATGAGGAAGTTCAGAAGAAGTTCACAATTTATTTTTTATTTATTATCATTTTATTTTTTTATTGAATTTCAAGAATTACAATTACAGTCAGGGGTACATTGAATAAACTAAATAAAAAAAACATGAAAAGACAAACAAAGCAGTGACAAACTTAAGTTAAACAAAAATGTGAAAATGTTCAGAAGAAGTTCACAAGTTCACGTTAGTTATTCAATCCAGTCTGAAATCAGTTTAATCTAATCTGAATCTAAAAAATCAAATCAAAAATGAAATCACTCTAAAAAAATAAAAAATAAATGCTACACTGGGTCAAATATGGACAAACACAACCGTTGGGTTTACAATTTTAAGTGATTTAAAAAATAAAACGTGTCAAATATAGACACACAATCGTTGGGTTAAAATATATACATGTGTGTGTGTGTGTGTGTGTGTGTGTGTGTGTGTGTGTGTGTGTGTGTGTGTGTGTGTGTGTGTGTGTGTGTGTGTGTGTGTGTGTCAAATATAGACAAACACAATAGTTGGGTAAAAATTTTAAATAAATATATGTGTCAAATATGGACAAACACAACCTTTGGGTTTAAAAATTTATTTAAAAAATGTGTCAAATATGGATATACACAAATGTTGGGTTTAATTTTTTTATTTAAAAAATGTGTCAAATATCAACAAACATAACCATTGGGTTTAAAATTTAAATTTAAAAATTGAAACAATGTGTCAAAAATGGACAAACACAAATGTTGGGTTTTAATTTTTGATAAAAAAAAAATCTAAACAAATTGAAAATTTAGTTTAGGACTCAGGAAGCTTTATTGGCAGATTTATATAAATACATATACATATTGTGTGCCATTAAAAAGTGCATTTATATTAAATGTATATTATTAATTATATTTTGCATTAAATTACTATTTTTATTAAATATAATATATTTATTTATGTATGTATTTATTAAGGCATATTTTAATACAATACATTTAATGCATATTTTTCCTTGACAGTGCTATCAATAACTAAATGAGGGTGTGTTTGTTTGTTTGTTTTTTTGTTTGTTTGTTTGTTTGTTTAGTTAAAATCCAGTAGATATTATTCACTAAATACATTACATTTGATTGCATCTTTGAGTGCTGTGTGGCAATCCAAATGATATCTTGGTATGTTTGCATTTGTGTCTAGGTGACATAGTGACAATCTGTCAAGCCATGGTCAAATGCAGCAAATAAAAGGAAATGAAACCTCGTGTGAGCTGTATGTCCATTGGGATTGTGGTCTATTATGTGGCATTTTTACATCTAATTGGTTCCCAGTCTGCCAAGGGATCCACAGTAAATTGACCATATAGAGAAACTTACTGAGCTTTGTGAACAAATATTCTGTGTGTTAGAAACATTTAACCGTACAGAAACCATCAATTTTGCAGTTTGCCTATATAGACAGAGTTTTGTTTCACATTTGTCCCATCATTTACTCTTAAAAATAAAGGTTCCAAAAGGGGATTTTCACAGCAATGCCATAGTAACTCTAAAATATGATTGTTTTAACCCAATTTTGAGTCAAATATGGACAAACCCAGCTGTTGTGTTAAATTTATAAATTGCATTTATTTTTTAATCTAACATTTGGGTTTGTCCATATTTGACCCAAAATTGGGTTGAAACAACCCAGCATTTTTTTTAGAGTGGAAGAACCTGTCAGTGAACATTCTTTTCAAAGTACATTCTAAAATCTAAAGAAACAATCCACTATAAATAACTTTTTATGGAATGTTAAAGTTCCCATAATTGCCAATATGAACCTTTATAACGCAGAACTTCAATCTTAAAATATGAAAGTGCATCATAATATTTTTACAGCTATGCAAACATCTAAAAAAATAATTATTAAATCAACTATTTAAATATTTATTTCAATGTTTATTGTGTAAAAATTATAAATTCTAAAATTAAAACTATAACAGAAGGTAGCCTATTGTATTTTTACAGCTTGTTTATAATATAGCCTTATTAATAAATAAGTAAATACATTTAATAAAATGTAAATAAATTAAAAAATATGATAATGTCCAATAAGACCCTTAGACAAACTGAAATTCCTATAAAATAATAATAAAAATGGGTCATAACAGTTTTGCCACTATGTTTTATTTAGGCTATTTATTTAAAAGAAAAACACTAAATAGTGAGAAAACAGTGTCTTGTTCAAATATTTAGCCTAGTTAAAATTCTGATGAAATAAACCAGTGACTAATTAACTCTGGATGGCACGTTTGTTCTAGTAATCAATTACCAGTGTAAAGCCGTGTTTTATTTTTGACGAACAGAGCCAAGGCAACATCACAGGTGACGTGACCTCTGGAACAGGGTCAGATTTATTGTAGCAACGAACCGTAGCAACGCAGAGAGTCCGTGACGACGATACTCGCGCGCTCGTGGATCATGTGTTGGAATGTTTAATAACTTCACACGTATTCGAATAGAATTCGCATCGAGAGCGCGCAATCCTGATAAACATGGGATGCGGGAGCTCCAAAATCACGGTGGTTGAACCCGTGAAACCGAGCAGTCTGAACGGAAATGAGGTAGGTTTTAAAATGATTTTGTTAATTCATAATGAAAGGAATATGAGTGAGTCGACAGTATATAATAGCCTATGTTGAAAGATAAAGGGCTATGTTTTTCCACACAACTTTGATTTTTTTTGCTTATATTTAATATAGTCTTTAGATGAATAATTAAAGACGATGAAAACCAACCAACATAAACTTAGCTAGGGCCTACTGTGTCTTAAAGGGATAGTTCACACAAAAATGTAAATTCTGTCGCCTCAAATTGTTCCAAACCTGTAGCCTATGAATTTATTTGTTCTGCTGAACATTATTTTGAAGAATGTTTGCTCAAAATATGGACAAACACAACCGTTGGGTTTAACATTTTAATTACAAAATTGAAACAATGTGTCAAATATAGACAAACACAACCTTTGGGTTTAAAAATGTAATTAAAAAATTGAAACAATGTGTCAAAAATTTAGTAACCAAAGTTTTGGGGCTTCAAATTAACTTCCATAAAAGATACCATGGAAGTCAATGGTGCCCAACGTCAATTTGGTACAAACATTCTTCAAAATATATTATTTTGCATTAAACAGAAGAAAGAAACTAATACAGGTTTGGAATAAAATGAGAGTGAGTAAATTATTTTTTGGGGGGGTGAAGTATCCCTAAGATCTCATTTGATCAACTATTAACAAGACAAGAGGTAATCAGTCTTAATTTTTATTTTATTTTTATTCAAATTAGACCAATCTACTCTTTTATTTAACCGACTAGGACCAATCTTTAAGACGATATTTAGATTGAGCAGTTTATGCAAACAGACACACTGGCTTACTGATCTTGGTTTATCCAAGTCAAACCCACAACGCATTCTCACCCCAAGGCGTCACCTTTGACCATGCTTCAATATTTGACGTTTTAGGCGCCCTTTAGCGTCACTTACATGACGCGATCCTACGGCGTCACCTAACTGACGCTAAAGGAAAGCGTCAGTTAGAGGACGCGGTTAGGTTTAGGTGTGGGGTGGGGGTAGGGTACACGCGATCCTAGGGCGTCATCTAACTGACGCTAAAGGGCGCCTAAAGCGTCAGATATTGAAGCATGTCCAAATGCTTCCCACGGCGTCAGTTAGGTGACGCCTTGGGAGTGAGAATGGGCTGAAACCCATCTAAAACCAGCCTAACTCAGCTCAGAGCCCATGTAGACTGGCAGTGTTTTGTTATTGTTATCTGTTATTATATATAGTTTGCAGTGGCTCAGGTAGGATCCCGTGGCGAGTCCGCTGTGTCTAAGATGACCACAGACAGCGGGGTCAGTCTGGATGCGAAAGAGCCAGTCGTTCTCCCCGGATCTGTTCCTGGAC
>NC_142786.1:18706648-18721648 GCF_988280905.1 Pimephales promelas | reverse complement strand
ACAAGTGAATTTAAACATGCAAATCTGCCGTCATAAAACTATTCTTCAGTATGTTAACTTTTTACTTCAAGCAAATATTAAAGGGCACCTATTATGCCCCTTTTTACAAGATGTAATATTGGTTTCAGGTGTCACCAGAATGTATTTGTGAAGTTTCAGCTCAAAATACCCCATAATTAATGTATTATAACCATTTGAAAAAGTCATTTTTGGGGCCTGTTTTAAAATGAGCTGTTTTGGGCTATACAACCTTAAATGCAAACGAGCTGAATCTTAGAACAGGTCATTCTGAGCTTATGATTTATTGAGATTGTGTAAAAAAAAAAAAAAAAAAACACTGGGTAGATTATCATTCTAGGGTGGTTTTGCTCACACACTACACACATTTATGTTCAAATACCATGTAAAAGTGAATTTACCATAATAGGTGCCCTTTAACAAAATTCACTATAATTCATCTATAAAGTCATCCTATTAATTAGATGCATTGTTTTAGGAATCAGCCAGTTTTACTGCAACTAGATTGAACACAGTTTGAATATGCCATAAGTGGCTTCATGATTAATAAATAAATATTATGTTATGCCCCTCTACAGTCTCGATGTTGTTTTCAGGTTTTCCTGCTTGAAAGCTGCGATTAATCGTTAAAAGATCACAATCTCGATTGAAACACTCACGCAACCTTAAACCGAAACAACAACGATTCGCTTGCTACTATTAAACATTAGACAAAAACACAGAGAAGCAGAAGTGAAACGCTCACAGCAGTCTTTCAGCCACACAGTCTCATTATAATAATAATAAACTTTATTTTATATAGCGCCTTTAAAAAGCTTCCCAAGAATAGAAACATAATACAACATACAATTAAACAAACAATGGATTACTGACAGAAAAACGTAATAATACAAAATAAAAACATTATTAAATATAGGATTAATAAACAATTATTTAACATTATTATATGTTAGTGTTACAAATATTCATATTATCACAGAAGTGCTGGGATAAAAGTTAATAGTGTGTGTATAAACACAATACAAACAAATGTTGAAGGCGTCTGAATATATTTTAGTTTGACTGAAACTAAGACTAAAACTACTGGTCAAAAAACATTTTCGTAAAACTGAAATCAAATAGAAATTTCAACAAAAATGAAAAAAAAAACACTAAATGAAACTAACAACACTAACTGAAATAAAAGAATAATTAGCAAAAAAAAAAAAAAAATTAATAGGCTCTCATCCTGTCCAAGAAAATCCCCTTTTCCCACTGTGCTACTTTATTTTTCAGTGTATAGAGTGCCGAAGTTACGACATCACTCTGTAGGCCAAAACGCGGAAGTGAGTTAGCATTTTAGCACTACCGGTTCCCTCGCTCTAAAGTCTATGGGATTTTTGAATGGGTTTTTGCTAAATCGCCTGAAAAAAGGTCTGTGGTGAACAAAGCCTCTAAATATTTTCACGTTTTGATCTACGACATAAAACACACAGTTAAAACCTGCTTGTGGTTTTTTAAACTTTATTGTGTCTGCTTGTGTTTTTTAAAAACTTTATACAGGCTTCAAAATGTATAAATTTTGGATTAACTTGTAAAGATTATTTTGATAGACAAACGTGTAAGAGTCACAACTCTTTGTTAAACACAGATCTTATTTTTTGCGATTTTCCAAAAGTCTCTGGGGAAAATGCATTGCTTTTCGATCGAGGGAACCCATGCGCCGCTAGCTTCCGAGTTGTCCTACAAAGTGACGTCATCACTTCGGCACTCTATATCGCTGCGCTGAGTCTCGCGTCTTTTGCATCATTTCGAGCACGACACGAAGCTCTAAAACACTCTAGTTAAAATAAGTTCAACTTTTAAAAGATTGACGTTTGGCCTGACGAGCTTCAGCAGATACTGAGATTTTTGTTTAGTTTCATTTTTTTTATATTTTTGTGGAGTGTGTGTTGGAGTGTGTTGTGCAGGAGGCAGGTCATTTTTTGGGTGTTATCAGACACATGTCGTTCGCTGCAGTGCCGTCGCATATAGACAAGGATAGAGAGGCTCGAGAGCGCGCATGCACGTCACATCTGATGACTTTCGCAGAAAAACCGACCCGGAGACTTGAATACTGGCCTTCAGAGGTAATATCAAAACCCGACACAAGTGGATCATCGTAATGTGTGATTACAACCCCTTCACACACAGGCATTAAAAACGGGATTCGTTTTAGAAAAAAAGTTACATTTAGCACCTTTAATATGAATATGTATGAATGAAAACTTTTTCGTTGCATTTGTTTGGTTCTTTGTTCATCCTCAAACAATTAATTCATTTCTATTATTATTGAGAGGTTTTCACAAGAGTTAACTGTAAACTGCAAACATTAAACTTCGCTGAAATGATATGTCTTTAACTGGAAGTGTTCTGTTAATTCTGCTAAACTATAATTGACCTTATGCACAGTTGCACTACTTCCTGAACTTAAGCCAGCTCCTTGTTTTCTGTCTGTCATTATTGGACAAATTGATTAATCCAGGTGTGCCTGACCTCAGTAGTCACAGCAACAATAATCAGACACACCTGAATTAATCAAGTTCGACCAATAATGGCAGACAGGAAACAAGGAGCTGGCTTAAGTTCAGGAAGTAGTGCAGCTGTGCGATCAATTATAAAGCTAAAACTAAAACGAAATATATAAAAAGTAAATAGAAAAGTGTTCACAAAATAAAATGAAAACGAAACTAAAACTAACAAAACCGTTAATGAAACTAACTGAAAATGATATTAAAATAAAAACAAATTTAAAAATGCAAAACTATAATAACCTTGTACTGTATATATATATATATATATATATATATATATATATGTCATCCACAGGCCTCTGAGCTCCTCAGCTTTAATGCCACAGTATTGATCCTGCTGGTCCGCGGCCGATTGCTGGGAAACAGATGGACAGTGTGTATGTGTGTGTGCGTGTCTTGGCGTCGGGGAGCCGGAGTGCTGCTGGTTTTGCAGACAGAGTGGAACCGGCCCGATGTGTTTCTAATGGCACCGCTGCTCTCTGGAAACTGATGTACGAGACACACGATGAGGACCTCAAACCTCCAGCCAGTTCATTTCTCATTTCGGTAACACTTTAGAATACGGTTCCTTCGTTAATAAATAACTACACAAGAACTAATGAGTAACACAATATTAACACTCTAGTAACTATTATTAACTAACAAGAAACTCTTGTTACACTTTCATCTGTGAGCTATTACTTACTAATTTGTTAATAAGAGCTTCTTTTAGTTAATAGTAGTTCCTAGATTATTAATAAACTTTTTCAGTAGTTCTCTGGGAAGTATTAAAAAAATAGTAGTTATTGATTACTTAATAGTGAACTACCACTTTCGTCTGTGCGCTATTACTTACTAGTTCGTTAATCAGAGTTTCTTGTTCGTAAATAATAGTTACTAGATTGTTAATATTGTGTTACTCATTAGTTCTTGTGTAGTTATTCATTAACGAAGGAACCGTATTCTAAAGTGTTACCCTCATTTCTAATCCAGACAATTCTACACTGGTCCTCTTTATGGACCGGATGGCTGCACCTGACGAACCTCGGGGGAAATCCTTCCCAGATTTATCTGTCCGCAGTGGACCGTTGTTACAGTTAGTGGATCATGTGTTTTGCAGTATTTGTTTTTCTTTCAGAATTTTGTTTTTAGTATTTTCATATGTTTCAGACGTGCTGTGCTGTGCTTTTCACAATACTAGGAACAATTCTGCAGCTTTGATCAATTCTGTACCTGCTGCAATTAAGATATACGGTATAATCATGCACTACCATTCAAAAGTTTGCGGCGTAAGATTTCTTAATGTTTTTACAAAAGTCTCTTCTGCTCACCAATTAAGGCTGTAATTATTTGATCAAAAACAGTAAAAGAAGAGTTCAGATGCAAAAGCCTCTAAGTGCCATTTAAAATTTTCTTCTAGAATGATCATTTTTATCAAGCTAGTATTATTAAGTTCATTAATTTCACTTAAATGGGGATGAAGATTACCTATCAATTGTCATTTAAGTGAAATTACTGAACTTAAATATATACAAGCTTGATAAAAATTAGCATTCTAGAAGAAAACTTCAAATGGCACTTAGAGGCTTTTGCATCTGAACTCTTCAAATATATTCCCGTGTACATCAGCTGTTTTCTATGTGAATATTTGGTTAAGTGTAATTTATTCCTGTGATCAAAGTTGAATTTATCATCATTACTCCAGTCTTCAGTGTCACATGATCATTCAGAAATCACAATATAATGATCTGAAACATTTATGATTATAATCAGTGTCGAAAATAGTTTCATATTTTTGTGGAAACAGTGATCCATTTTTTATTTGAGAACAGTATAAATGTTTTAGAGCCAATTTAAAGATTGTTTAATAAAACTTTTAGTTTTAGCAAATATCTTACTGACCCCAAACATATTAAACTGTAATGAATATACTATTTTTATATTATATATATATATATATATATATATATATATTTTTTTTTTTTAATTTTAAGTTAAAGAGAGTCCAATTAGATTCATGAGTAATGTGACATGTTTAGGAAATAAGCTCTCTCTCTCTCTCTCTCTCCTTCTTTATTTTGAGTCTATTGATGATGTTCTCTAATTTGAATGTATATGGTGTAACGAGGCTTTGGTCTGTTTTTGAGAGTGAATTGATTTTTATGCATGCTTTGCGAGTTTTTTACTATTTTATACTGAGGTGTAAGAGTGTTTTTTTTGTAATAAGTCATGTTAAAATTAAAAAGTTCTCTCCCCCCCTCTCTCTCTTACAGTATATAAACATGAAAAAGTATCAGCACCCATTTTTTCCCACTTCCAGGGACAACCCTGTCCACATACCATGTCATCTATATGTGTGCATGTGTGCACATTTCTCCATATATCAACGAGTCTCAACCTTGCTTTCATTACTAGAATGCAACAAAAGCTTCATCGTTTCTCAGTCCACTGTCCTTGAAACACTAACATGCACATATGCACACAAACACTGCTCTTTCCTCTCTTTTTTTCTGAGGGATATCGTGACCTCTTGGTGACCTTGGCATTCACAGCAGCGCTGGAAGATGCGGAGAAGAGAAAAGCAAAATGCCACAGCTAAGATTAGCCTTGCTCTTCAGATACAGAACATGGAAACTGAAGTGGAGATGTAAGTAGGAAGCACTCCATTTCTCAGGTCAAGGGTATTTTAATCAGCAGTGGGAGGCGAAAAAATTATGAAATCATCATGAGATAAAAATAAGTCATGAGATGTTCAGCTTCAATAAAGAAGGTTTTGCTGTTAAAGAGCAGCAATGGCCAATAAGAGGAACACAGCCTTCGGAACCCTGTACACTGCCTGATGTTATGAACATCTAAACATCTGCTTGGTGCACGCTGATAAATAGTTTTTGGGGTTACTTTTTCAGTGTTTGTGTTTTGTGTTACACAGCTCCTGGGTCAGACGTAACAAACCAGGAGTTGTGTTATTTATCCCTGTTTTTTTTGCGACCTCTTCAGGAGAGAGCAGTGCAAATTTGCTCTGTGTTGTCGGTAAAATACAGGTTTGAGAACATTTTCGTATTTATAAATTCATTATTGTTCTGTATATCTTTAATGGGCTTTATGCCCAGCGGCACTACTTCCTGAACTTCAGCCAGCTTCTTGTTTCCTGTCTGCCATTATTGGCCAAATTGATTAATTCAGGTGTGTCTGATTATTGTTGCCATGACAACTGAGGTCAGGCACACCTGGATTAATCAATTTGGCCAATAACTGCAGACAGAAAACAAGGAGCTGGCTGAACTTCAGGAAGTAGTGCAGCTGGGCATAAAGCCCATTAATGCAAAGCAACATACTGTACAGGGGGCGCGATGTGAGTTTCCTAAACGAGTGTTGCGTCAGCCTTTTCGTGTGATGGAAACGCCTGTTGCCTTGCATAAACTTTTATGATTTTATCCAAAAAAAAAAAAAAAAAAAAAAAAAAAACGATACAGAATATAAATGCTTGGAAAGTTACACTTTCGTTTATGGACAGGTTATGGAGTCACAGAAGTTTTCAGTTCCTCCGCTGAACACGGCACGAGATCCAGTGCGTTACAGGACAACAGAGACAGGGCCATATTACACTTAATTACTTATAAATGTTACATTTTTACTTCTAATACAAGTTAAACAAGCTTAAATGTATGCATTATGTATTCAAAACTATATAAAATATGGGTAACACTTTATTTCGATAGTCACTTTAGACGTTCTACTAATTATAAGTAACCTTTCAACTACATGTCAACTAACTGTCAATACTGTTATTAGTATATTATAGTAGACTGTCAGGTTATGGTTAGGTGTTAGGGTTCGGGTTTGTAGAATAAGTTTACTTCTAGTCGCCAAGTTACTTATAGTCAGTTGAATGTCTGTTGAGGGACCAAGAAAATAAAGTGTTAGCAGATATTAAGCAGATAGTCTATACTAATACTCTAATGAGAGTTAGTTGACATGTAGTTGAAAAGTTACTAATAGTTAGTAGAACGTCTAAAGTGGACTATCGAAATAAAGTGTTACCAAAATATGCCATACTGTAAAATATGATCAAAAACAAAGGAATTATCACTAAAAATGCTGGGTTGCTTTAACCCAACTTTGGGTCCCAAACGTTGGGTTAAAAATGTAATTAAAAAAAATTAACCCAATGGCTGGGTTTGTCCATATTTGACCCAAAGTTGGGTTAAAACAACCCAGCATTTTTAGAGTGGCATGCAAACCAGTGGTTGTATGGAGAATTTTTTTTTTTTTTTTTAAGTTTAGAGGATTTAAGTTCAGTAAACATTAATTGTAATAATATTATTATATATCATATAACAATAATAACATATTATATAATAGTAATAATTCATGTATGAAGTAAAATAATAATAAAAAGCTACTATTATAGTAAAAATGAATCAACCCAGTACGCTGGGTAAACTCAATTCGCTGGGTAAATTTAACCCAACATGTGATCTGTCCTATATTTACCCAGCCCTTGGGTTAAAGGCAACCCAAATTGGGTTGTTTTTCACCCAGTGTTTTTGGGCCGCACATCTCCAGGAAGAGACTCTTCATGCCTGCTTAACCAACACAACGGCTCTTCTGGGAGCTGGATGTCTTCCACCCATCAATAGATGAACATTTGTCACAATGCTTTTCTTTGTGAATACTTTTGTTCATATGGAGAGTTGAAAAATGGTTAGTATTGATCTTCCCTGAGGGTAAAAGGAAAATGACTCTCAAATGGATTTTTAAAGAAAGCTGTGCTTTATAGACACTGCTATTTACACTTGCGTTATTGTAATCACTCCTCTATGTCCCTGTAATTCAGTTGTGCAGTATCTCTGAATTTGCAGTTCTGAATGTAATTTAATAATTTAATTTCATTCATTTAACAGAAAGAGACATTGAGCACAAAAGCCATCAAACGGACTGTACAAACAAACCATCTTTAAAACACATTAACTCAGTTAACTAGCTGGATTTAATGTCTGTTTTATATATATTTGTATTTCCCTAATGCATGCAAGTTCTCATGCATATTTCTTAAAGGAACAGTTCACTCAAAAACAAAAATGGTGTCTTCATTATTTTAACCCTATCTCATTCCGTATGACTTTATTCTGTAGAACACAAAAATAAGATATTTTGAAAAATGTCTTGGTGTTTTTCACCCAAACAATGAAAGTCAATGGGATCCATTCTTGTTTTGGACCACGCTGACTCTCATCATATGGACGAAAACAGTAAATACATTCTTCAAAATTTCTGCATTTTGTGTTCAAATCTAGACTAAAAACACATCTCTTTGGCCCAGCATACACATAACACACTATAGACTTCAATAATTCAATGTTAGGCTGCATAGATTCGGTCAGCCGGAACCGGGAACACGTCGCATAAATCTAGATGTACTAGTTACATCATAAGAAGGATGGCGTCTACGCTAATATTAGTCTCTCTGTTTATCCCAAAGTTTACTGCAGTCTGCCGGATACAGGCCGGATCGAGATCTGATGAAGGACCTGCGCCTGTACACGACAACAACACACACACACACACCAGATCTGATAAAGGACCTGCGCCTGTCCGTTACAACACACACACCGGATCTGATGAAGGACCTGCGCCTGTCTGCGACAACACAAACAGGGACCAGATCTGATGAAGGACCTGAGTCTGGATGTGATGACACCGCAGTCTTGAAATTTCACTAGTCTCTTCCTGTGAAGGCCTCCTCCTCCTCCAACTACTCTTCCTACTACTCCTCCTACTGCTCCTCCTACTACTCCCACTCCTCCTCCTAATACTCCCACTACTGCTCTTCCTACTCTTCCCAGCCAGTCCCTCCAGAAAAACGCGATTATGTGATCGCTGAATTCAATGCAGAATCAGCCAAAGTCCGCATATTTATGCGGGGGGCGTATTTTTTCAAATACGCCGCACTTTCGCTGCATAAATTGCCGATTTCCGTGCAAAATATGCGGGGTTTGCGTAATTTCATAATCCTCGCATTTTCGTTGCAAAAAAAGTCACATGTATCTTAACAGTTTGCTTCACACAAGAGCAGCCATTTCCCCCTGTTTCCATGGGAACGTTATGAAGTGACGCAATTGACCCTTCGCTAAGCCACGCCCGAAAACCGCCACTGGCCAATCATGTCTTAGCAACCGTAACTATGCGCGGGAGGTCTGGCAAGCTTTCGAACGAGGGAAACATGCTGAAGCATTGTGCGTATGGATTGTGCAAATCTGATACCGGTATACTAAAAGTTTGGACGGGGGAGAGGAATTGTTTTCCTTCCAGAAAATCTAAAAGCCAAGGGGAGAAATGATTGGCGTGATCTAGCATCTATGTGCGAGACCCATTGTGGTAAATGTCGACATGCTTAACAAAAACACCTATTGCTTGGAAATATTGACGGTTCTTTGGTCATAATGATATAACGTAAAATAAGACGATTAAAGAGACAAGACAAAGGCTCACTGACATACTTTAAAATATATTTCAGCATTTTGTTAATCGACGTCCTACTAACGTTACCCCTTAACTTAACCCAATCCGATCGCGGCTCTCCCGGTATTAGTGTTATTCCACAAGATTTATTGATAAGCTGTTTGATTTATAATTATTACGATTATTTTCACATACCCTGCTGTTCATGAACATAGCTGTTCCTCAATTTGTGTTTCCCATTTGAACGGTCAGCGTATGAGGCGCTGCTGCTCGCGCTGGGACTATAACGTTAGGCTTTAACTTCAATTTTTAAGAAATTATTCTCTAATCGGTTGCATATAATGTCGTGAATATATCCCTCGAATGCATACTGTAGTCCCTTTTGTCTTGCTCTCTCAGATATTTCACTTGTTCGCCGAAAATTACTAATTATCTCATTGGGAATGTCTGACACCGGGTGCATCCACACTATAATAGATGGGCCAGCCGCCAAAGCT
Organism: Pimephales promelas; assembly: GCF_988280905.1. NCBI lineage: Eukaryota > Metazoa > Chordata > Actinopteri > Cypriniformes > Leuciscidae > Pimephales > Pimephales promelas. The sequence continues at coordinate 18,712,140 of NC_142786.1, read as the reverse complement.
TGACAGGCGTAGCAACAGTAACTAGGGAGGGCGGGGCTTAGCGGTCAATGGTCAATTACGCGACGCCAGACAGACTCACGGAGGCGATTGACATCTCACAAATCGAACTTGTAACTGTCTGTCACACGTTATACCGTCACATCGTTACTTAATAAACAACGTAAGATAAAAGAAGTAGCTTCAAACAGAAATTACCCACACACATGGGTTGTTCGAGGCGCACATATAACACTGCAGAGAGTTCAACAGGGAGCGCGCAGCTCTTAAAGGGGCCACACCTTATTTACACTTGTTGCAGTCTGAAATAAAACAAGATGAGAAATTAAATATTTCCAGTACTTTCTATGATGTAGTATGCTTGCTTATCAAAGGAAGTAATAAGAAATGACTCTTACATTAGCCTAGTGAGAAAAGGATGTTGGGGGAATCACTTTTTTCTCTTTTTCATCAAACCGCAATTTTTGTAAGTTCCCTCAATTTTTGCAAATTTCATCGCATAAAATTGCATAAATATCCCGCATATTCTATCGCATTTTTAAAGAAAATGGGCCACGTAATCAATCAATTTTTGCCCGCAACAATCACAAAAAAACTCCGCGTTTTTCTGGAAGGACTGAATACTATTATGGTAAATGTTATATATAAATCGCAAATTTTTTCACAAATTTTTGGAAATTACCACCACAAAATCAGTCATTTTGATCGCAAAAATCACCAAAAAAAAATCGTGAAATCCTGGAGGGACTGTCTTCCTCCTCCTACTACTACTCCTTCTAGTCCTCCTACTACTACTACTTCTACTCCTCTTACTACTCCTACTACTCCCACTTCTCCTCCTAATACTCCCACTACTCCTCTTCCTCCCCATCCTACTGCTCCTCCTCCTACTACTACTCCTCTTACTACTCCTAATACTCCTACTCCTCCTCTTCCTACTCCTCTTATTACTCTTCCTACTCCTCCTCTGCACAGATAATCGTTGTTGGGATGATTCTGGTTCGCGTGGCTATCTTGAATCATGTTTATGTTCTCGAGCCGCCAGACATTGTTGTGTGAATGAGCGGCCGGATCGTGTTAAGGGTTTTCTGTTAGAGTAGAGTCCTGTTAGTGGCCGCTGAGCTAATAACTGTTGACCTTTGCAACGGAAGTGAATTAATCAAAACTAACTTTATCTGGACAAAAACATTATTCTAGATCTGCTGTAAACACTCTCTGTTACTGTAATCACCTAATGAAGGCGACTTCCACAGATCAAATAAAGTCATTCAGAAAGACACGAAGGAGAGTACATGACGGAATATTTATTTTTATTCCTTCAAGCAAATAAGAAAGTTTGAATATTTATATTACTGTCAATATTACTTACAGGGGTGGCAGTGGCTCAGTGGTTCATGTGGGTTGTCTATGAACCGAAAGGTTGGTGGTTCAATCCTCGGTTCCACCTGACCAAGTGTCGAGGTGTCCATGAGCAAGACACCTAACCCCAGCTGCTCCCGACGAGCTGGCTGGCGCCTTGCATGGCTGACACCGCCGTCGGTGTATGAATGAGTGTATGAATGGGTGAATGTGAGGCAAAATGTAAAGCGCTTTGGTGGCCATTAGGTCTATGAAAGTGCTATTTACCATTTACTGTATAAGTAAAATACTTCACTATTACACACGTTTGGCTTCAGAAGACTCAGAAAACAAGTGCCATTTTTTAATGATGCTAAACCTGTCAAATTCAGTCGCTAATGTGCAGCAAACTCATTCTGATGTAGATTTGATTGAATATGATTCTCGACTGAGGACTCTATTAAACAACATGAGACTGAACGACAGGAACAATAGGAGAGTATACTTATTTTTATGCATTTTCTTCAGCAAGACTTAATCACATCTTCCCAAACCGGGCTCAGGAAGCGTCTCTTCTGGGATTGCCGGGGAAGGAAATTAAAAAAATGAAATGAATCTGACCTTGAGAAGAGAACGGGCTCCTCGAAGCGGTGTGAAATAATGATACCAATCTGCACCTCTTCCCACCAAGACCCCAAGAGAGACGACCACTGAGCGCACCCTAGAGCGCGCACACACACACACACGGACACACGCAAACTCACATACTCACATGGACGCACACAAACACACACACACACACACACACATATAATATCTTCATAATCTTTACAATAATCTTCATAATAGAGATCCCATCACAACTGCCACGAGACACACAAACACATACACACACACACACACACACACACACACATATCTTAATAAAATATTTAGTAAAAAACTAATAATAATGATAATAGTATCTAAATGATACCAAAATAAAATATATGTAAAAATACCAGATGCTAACTGTTTCCAATCAATCGAAATAGACAGAAAAAATTAATATGTTAATAAAAACTTTTTTTTAAAACAATTACAAATTTAGCTTTTTCTTCAAACACGTTAAAGCATCACAGTCACAGTGTGGCATTAATAAATTACTATCATTAGAAATATTAACAACTTTCTGTTTCTGGTCACGTTTGCTCTGATAGATGAGCGTTGGACTGTTCTTAAACTCACAGCCCATTAAAACCTGTATAACAACCTCTGAGATTTGACACATGTATGCAATAATTCATAATCTGTACAATAGCCTTATCATGATTAAAACGAGGCTGTTTTATGTTCGAGTAAAATTCACCAAGACACTCCAATCACAAAACAGAAGAAAGCAAGAATAGAAAAGACTCGTTCGTTTCTGAACTGACCGATTCATAAATATCAATTTTTATCATATCAGTGCAGATGATTTTTTGTCTCCCCTGAAGAGTAATATTTGATGTAGCCTTGATCCAGATTTAACAGTAATGAGAAGTAACTCTGACTGAGTGATTAGGCCGTACATCTGCGTCAGTGTTTTGCGAGGTGTCTATTGTTGCTTGTTTATGATCTATGGCTGGCTTTCATTTTCGTACGGATGATTTCATTTTGATTTGGGTTCTGATATCTGTCACCACTGGCAAAATAACAAGCCTGATCTCACTCCGGGGAGAAGATCAACGTTCAGATCCAGTCCATATGTGTGAGTCCAACACAATACACACTGTCCACATCTTACACACAGTTTGTGCTTTTATTAAAATAAACACATCTGACTGGGCTTAAACTTCTGGCAGTGTTGTGCACTCGAGACTCGGACTCGGTCTTGAGTCCATATTTTAATGGACTCGGTCTTGTCATCGTGTGCATTTTGACTCGGAATTGACTCGTACTCGAACATATTGGGAGTCGGGACTCAGACTTTTTCCCGAGTCCACTCGAGTCCCATTCAAAATATGTCATGATAATAACTGTATGTTAATATTTCTTTAAATTGTTGTTTGATTGAAATGTCCAATGATTGCTGACTTTCTTGTGCGCAACTGCACATGACTTGAAACTATAATGTTGGCGGCACGCAAATGCAGCAGGACCCAGGTCAGATGTGATGTGGAGCCTCTAGCTCAACTATGAAAATGTCTGCCTTATCATCCATAATTCAGTTTGCATATTAGAGCCACACAGAATTCGACTTTGAATTATCACAGTTTTATAGTAAAACTATAAATATATTAGATTATATTAGAAAAATATATATTAAAAGAACTGAAAATGGTATTTTGTGCATTTTTCATAATACATGTGGAATTCTATAACTTTTTAAAAATCACTTTGTTCACTTCAGCAATAATCTGCCAAGTGTTGTCTTTTAAGAAATGTTAATAGAAATAGGTCAATGCTCAAAAAGTGAATAGATGGATTATAACTAATGCATAAATATAATTTAGCAGCATAAACCCCGCTAAAATATTAAATAAAAAAAACATTATCGAACTTAAATATAGTACAATCAGTTCACTGAAAAACATGGGAACTGAAGTGGAAGTAGGAATCTCTCGATTTCAAGGGTATTTTAATCAGCAGTGGGAGGATGGCTGGCAAAAAAATTATGAAATCATCATGAGATAAAAATAAGTCATGAGATGTTCAGCTTCAATAAAGAAGGTTATGCTTGAAAATTGCATGTTAATGAGCAGCGATGGCCAATCAGAGGAACACAGCGTTCTGAACCCTGAACACTGCCCTGATGTTATGAACATCTATAACACCTAACATTAATAACATCTATAACATCCATGACATCCATAATATCCATGACATCTATGACATCCATAACATCCATCCATAACATCCATAACATCCGTAATATCTCATCTATAACATCCATAACATCTGTAAAATCCATAACATCCATAACATCTCTAACATCCGTAACACCAATAACATCCGTAACATCCGTTACCGTAACATCCATAAAATCTATAACATCCATAACATTTATAACATCCATAACATCTATAACATCCATAACCTGCTTGGTGTGTGTTTGAGCCGCTTACAGAATCAAATAACAACCAGAAGCCAATTTAAAACCTGTAATGGATTATAACTACAGCATAAATATAATTTAGTACCATAAAATCCCATAAAATTACTAAATATTAAATAAAATCATCATTAAACTAAAATACAGATGAAACTCGAAAAATTAGAATATAATCCAAAAGTTCTTTTATTTCAGTAATTCAACTTAAAAGGTTAAACTAATATATTGTATAGACTCATTACATTCAAAGTGAGATATTTCAAGCATTTATCAGTTATCATTGTGATGATTATGGCAGCTTATAAAAAACACAAATTCAAAATTAGAATATTGTGAAGGTTTTGATATCTGTAATCCATAATTATTAACATTATAACAAATAAAGGCTTGAAATATCTCACTTTGCATGTAATGAGTCTATATAATATATTAGTTTCACCTGTTAAGTTGAATTACTGAAATAAATTAACTTTTGCACCATATTCGAATTTTTTGAGTTTGACCTGAATAAAACAATCATTTCCTTGAAAATATACAAATAAAACATTTTTTTTTTTTTTGTCTTTTTGACCGCTGGGTGAAGAGAACCAGAGGGTTCATTGAATCTCTGAATTCAGAAGAGCTTTGATTTGTCGCAGGCTTGTGAATAAACATTAAGCCCCGCCAGAAATGTGTCCTAATCCCATTTAGTTACATGAAGTAAAAACATTGTGTGTTCTCGCCCGGGTCACTGTAAGCGATAAAGCCTCGGCGGCCGTGATCTGACATTCGCAGGAGCCAGAATCTCATTATTTCCCTGCATGGTCCAGTGAGCCCTAAAGGTTAATTATTGTCTGTCTACATGATACTGACAGCCAGAACACAATAAAGCTGTTAGTCGCTGAAGATTTCAGCTAATGTTAGACTGCGTGAACCCAAGCATGAGTTTCCAGACTCTCGGACTCTGTGAGGACGGTGACTTATACGGTTTGCTTTACAGACAAACACAACTTCATCAATAAACTGTATTCCTCCTCCTGTGTCAGGGCAACGGCATCAACACGTGACAGACGCTCGACTCAGTGGAGATGTAAATAAGCTAAAC
>NC_142786.1:18691648-18701648 GCF_988280905.1 Pimephales promelas | reverse complement strand
ACTGACAGAGAAATGGTATTTGAATTTGGACTTCTGCATACTGATCAGACGCTTCATACCCAGCTTCTTCTGCACACTGCTGTGACGCTTTTCCAGTGCGAATACAATCACTATTTTAAGTCGGCATGTCTTTTCATCCGAGTGAAACGCTTTTGGAACAAGAACAAATGTGGGCGGGGCTTGATTTTTTCTGTGGGGAATTGATTGGCTGGTTGTGGTTTGCTATTTGCTGATCTCATTTGATTGACAGGTTGCCCTGCCTGTTATTAAGTTATTCTGGCTGCAAATTAGGGCAGTAAAAATGGCTGAAAAGCTAAATATAAATTCATTAAATATTAGAAAAATTTGATTTATAGTACAATTCTAAAAACAATACTTGATGTTAGAGAAAAAAAAAGAATAAAAATAGAGTACTGTCTAATAAATAGGGTTCTCCCATTGACTGTTTTCCAGTGGTACTGAGTCACATTTCTTAAATATCCGAGTGAAGCGCTTCTGGAGCAAGAACAAATGTGGTCGGGGCTTGATTTTGTCTGTGAGAGGGTTGTGGTTTGCTATTGGCTGATCTCATGTGATTGACAGGTGGCCCCACCCTCGTCATCAGAAGGTAGGTAATCTGGCTATAAATCATATCATTGATTGATGGCCATTTCAATTTACTAGTGCATTTTGATGAAATAAAATTGCAAGCAAATATGCCATTACTATTATAATAGCTGGATTCTGCATATGTGAGACATCAGGGCACATAAATTCATATTCTCTGTCTCTCTGTGGTTCAGGGGCGGCTCGCCCATAGAGGGCGCTGGGGCGCCGCCCTCCCTCCGACCTGTCTGTCTGTTTTTTTAATATATATTATAATTTATCATTTTTAAAAATAATCTGTGTTAATTATATGCTAATAATGGTTTTACTTTGAAAAGTGTTTTGAACTCACCAGAATGATATTTGCATTCACTTTCGTTACTTTTATCATGTTGGTGTAGTAGTATAGCCAATAGGCTGTCTTCTCAGGGCGCCAGTTCGCTCAACCCCACAGTGCTGGAATTTAAGCCAATAGTTCCCCGGTTGCTATGCAAAAAAGTTTATATTTCGCCAATCAGCGTCGTCAAATTGTATGGTTTGGGGGCGCTGAAAATATCGCCCACAGTATCAGATTAGGGGAGTGCATCGTGCACGCGCACCACGGGACATTTTTTTTACCTCAGATGAGAGCAGAATGGCAGCGCCAGTGACGTCGAGTGGAAATAATGTAAAGTTAGTCGTGGTAATTGACCTGTCTGTCTCTGTCACTCACTCACTCACACACACATAAACACTGTTTCACACACATTTGATATTAAAATAGTTATAGGAATATGAATAATACCTGTGTGTGTTTGCTTTGTTTTTGATGTTTTTAAGTTCTGAGCTAGATTACTACGTTTCATACTAGCTAAAATCAACTTTCTTCTCATACTTGGGTGTTACCCTTAAGAATGTTGTCCCACCCTCTCTTTCAGAGCCTTTTCTCCCTCTCTTTCTCTAGTATCAACACATTGTTATCCATTATCCAATTGTCAATTTGTCAAAAATATGTAGTCTACAGCTGGGGATTGATTAAACTAGATTGTTGTATTGCCTATTATTTTTTGTATTACCTATATTATAATTTATCAATATTATGCGTTTGCACTTTTTCTGTCAGCACACAGAGCATAATAAACATGCAACTTGTTCATTATCATTAACTGTTATTATTATTACTGTATTATTTGACCATTGGTATTGACTGGTTTAAGTTATTTTATTTGTATAGGTAAGGGCATGGCCTAAGGCCTAAAATGCACCAGAATGCAGGAAATCACATCTACTAAATTCAAAATTTTCTGGGGGGGAACCCCCAGACCCCGCTCTTATTCAGCCCCCCCTACAATAATTTTCACCAGCCGCCACTGCTGTGGTTTATGGACTGGCATTTTCGTCTCCAGCCCTGATGAATGGACCAGCTTAAAGCTCTCTCTCTCTCTCTCTCTCTCTCTCTCTCTCTCTCTCTCTCTGTCTCTCTCGGGATCTGTCCCTTTTACATGTGAACCAATGCCTGGCTAATTACTGCAACAACCAGGAGGATGATGGGCAGTAGGAAAGAAAGAGGGTGGCTCTAGGGTCTATAAAGATGGAAATTAACCTCAATTTCTCTGACAAAACTCGCACGGTGAGCGAGCAGGACTGCACTTGAGAAACAATGAGGACTTGGACTGGACAAGCAAACTCCTCAGGTGATCCTGTACGATACTTCCCATAGTTTAACTCCAGCTGCATTCATGAGTCCCGAGAGGACACACACACACAGAGACCCACAGAGTAAGTGCAAGACTGCCAAGTACGTCTCTTCGCTGATCCACAGAGAGTTTCATCTAACAGGACAGATCATGCTGCCAAATTACCTACTTTACATGGACGAGGACCAAAGTCTAAATGAAAAAAATCCACTGAGAACAGATTTGCAAATCTATGAATCTGATGCTGAACAGAATTTCACTGTGAAATATAGTTATAACCACACACACGCACACACTTTACATCTATACACTCTACAACTGTACATACACACACACATCCTGCTTATACATGTAAGTACACATACACAAGCATTATTGTGTGTGATCACATATCATGAATGTGTTATTTAACAAATGAACATCACTAAGCATCTGTGTCTTTCTCTCTCGCTCTGTTCATCTGGAACTCTCACTATCTGCCCTTCTTTGATTAAATGCCAAATGCCATTGTCCTTTTATGTAGTGATCAATATGGGCTCAGCAACAGGACTGGCCCAATGATGATATCAGTTCAGTCTCCTGCCACATATTTGGGCTTATTAAGTTGTTCCAGGGATGTCCTAGGAACTTAAAGGACAAGTTTGGTATTTTACAATTAAAGCCCTGTTTTAAGATCGTCCCTGATGAAATAGTATAGTTAAGATTGTTTTTTAGACAGATGCTCCTGTCACGAGAATTTTTGGATTCTGTGTTAGATGAGTTTGGGGGTGGGGCTAATGCTGATTAGACAGTAGAAAAATAATTACACACTCACCCCATTTTAGGCACTGAGGCGACATCAACATTGTAGAACCACAACCAGCCTGACTGGTTCAACCAATATACTGGTCTGGTTTACTATACTGGTTAGACCAATAGCAGACATGGACGAGTTTTTCAGAAACAGTTTGATAATAATTGTTCCAATTCCAGTTGTGGCTCTAGTGGTGGAAAAATGTCCCTTTATCTCTCATAACATTTACCTGAAAAATAAGAACTGAGACAAACCATTATGAATGAGCATCGAGATCATCTTTCCACAGGACATGCACATTTGGAAAGATACTAAAGATCCTACAATCCGATGGTTTGCCGCAAGCCTCCTTTCCCCTGAATATAAATCTACAGCATTATCAAGATGATCATTATACATCATCATCCAGAAAAGCATCAGTTGTGCAAGTCGTCTGCTCAATATGCACACCACTCACCTCTACATCCATCAGAACACGACTATTACCACTTATAACAGCTATAAAATGCTTGCGGAGCGAGTAATCAAGGTCGAATTATTAATTGTTAATGTGGCCATCAGAAGACTAACCCCCTCCTTTCCCTTCAGAATCCTTCAAAACACAAAACATTGCAGTGGTTTCATTAAGGCCACATCATGTTCTTATCCTCCAACATCACCACAATTCATTCCGATTTTTCCTCTCTCCGTCCTTCTCCACAGAATACTGGAAAATTGATCTGATGGCTGTGAATTGCATCCCTGCGGTCCACTGCAATTTCAGATGCTCAAACCTCATCATTTCAGATGCTCGTTCCTCATCATCTCGCTCGAGGAAATCACCGGGAACGCTGAGAGCTGAAACTGAGGACATCAAGCTGAATCCCAAACACACACGACTGCTGCCGGAAGCCCGGAAATCCTGAGCTCCAGGAATTTACTTTACTGACCCTTTTGTTATTACGGCAAAAATCTGTTGTTTTCTCGAATCGAAGGACAAAATCCTTAAAGGGATAGTTCACCCAAAAATGATAATTCTGTCATTAATGACTCTCCCTCATGTTCTTCAAGCCCGTGAGACTTTCTTTCATCTTCTGAACACAAATTAAGATATTTTTGATTAAATCTAAGAGCTGTCTCACTCCTCCATAGGCTTCTGTTGTAACTGAAACCTGCCAGCTCAGAAAGTTATTAAAGACATTGTTAAAATAGTCCGAGTGACTACAGCGGCTCAACCTTAAGGCCTGTTCACACCGGTGTTCTGACAATTCATGCTACCCATCGAGATTTGCTACTTACCAGTTATGCGCATGTGCAGACTCTGTTTTTTTTTGTTTGTTTTTTACAAAAGGTATATTTTCCTGTTATAATGTATAATTTCCCTTAAAAAAATGCTTACTGAAAAGGAATAACTGAAAGTTTTAGTTACTATGAGGAAAGGTGCTTTGACAAGTCAAAGATGAATATTTTATGATAATTTTTACTTTTCACGCACCGTTTTAAAAATAAAAACAGTAGTCTACAGTATACAGTAGCTACTCATAACTTAGAATTGTATTATAATTGTATTTCATATGACTTTAATCGGCATTCTGTGATCAATTCGCGCTACAGTAGCATTTTTCGACAAGGCAGCAAAAATTGGCAGAACACCGGGACGAATGTTGCGCGCGTTTTTCGCTGACGTTTAACACCTTGTGACTAAACAAAGGCCGGCAATGTGAGTGTGCACACTGACGCGTAAAACGTTGCGCGTAAAAGCGTAATTTAAAACACATTTAAAACACAAAACGGTCTTGCCGAGCACACATCCGGAATGGAGAAGAAGATGTACGCCAAGTAGCGTTGTCGTCTACACAGCCAGGAAGAAATAAGACGAGGAAGGCAAGGCAAGTTGAATGTAGAGCTGCTGGTCTCTCGTTGGTGCTAGAACATAAAGAACTACTATATGACAAACGTGACAGGGACTACAAACATCTTGATAAAAGAGAACTGTATGGAGTGGTATTGTAGAGCAAATTGGCGCCATCTAATGTCAGGGAATGAATTTGCATGTTCACTCGGCTCATCGTCAGCGAAAATCGCTTGGGTGCGAACACAAAAAAAACGTGTTGAAAAAAAGCTTCTGAAAAAATATTGCGCTCTGATATTCGTCCCGGTTTGTAAGGGCCTTAAAGTTTATCAAGTGACGAGAATACTTTTTGTGCGCAAAAAAAACCCTAAAATAACAAATTTATTCAACTATTCGTTTTCTTCAAGGCCCTCAAGATAGTTCACGTAGCAAAACTTCTGTGTTGTACATCACATGTAGGCTTACTGTTGGCCGACGCTGGTCTTGTGTGTGTGATGCTGGCCAATAGTTCTGACTATAACACAGAAGCGCTGCACTGTTACACTAGGTGAACTATCTCGAGGCCCACAGAGAAGGTAATGAATAGTTGAATAGTCGTTAGTTTTGTTTGTTTTCTGTGCACAGAAAGCATTCTCGTCGCTTGATAAACTCAAGGTTGAGCCGCTGTGGTCACTCAGACTATTTTAACAAGATCTTTAATAACTTTCTGGGCGGGCAAATTCCAATTACAACAGAAGCCTATGGAGGAGTGATCCAGCTCTCAGATTTAATCAAAAATATCTTAATTTGTGTTCTGAAGATGAACGAAAGTCTTACGGGGTTGAACAACATGAGGGAGAGTCATTACTGACAGAAGTATAATTTTTGGGGTGAATTATCCCTTTAATTGCACGTATAATGTCAGTTCTAATGAAAGCAATTTTTGATTAATAAGTGATGTCTGGAGTAGATATTTGTTTCTAATGACCCAACAAGTTTGATGCAACCATTAAAACATGATTTTATTTTTGTATATATTGTTTATTGTTTGTTTTTGTTTTTAATTATGAGGGATGAACAAAACACTAAACTTGGTTAAAGTATGTTTCTGACTATATTAAGGTACTAAAAGATTATTTGGCAAAAAAGAAAAGAATAAAACGCAAAACTATAACTACAGGTTTTACCATAAATAAATGCATAGAAAAACAAGCAGCACATATTGACTACAACATAATCAGGGTGAAGAAAGGGTGAAGATGTACATTTTCTCAGTGCTGTATGCTACTTTTCTCAGTCGCTTGCCAACTATAATGATATAGATCTAAAAACATATAAATAGCTGATTTCAAACCACTTTCACAATGATAGTTTCCAGCATGTAAACAATAGAAACACTGACAGCCAAGCAAAATCAATTTTTGCTTTAAGAGCTCAAGCATTTAAAGCAGCAGCATACTTATTAAAAAAACAAAAACAAAAAAACAAACAAAAGATATTCTACATTGATGTGGATTGAAATATAGATATTTGTATTATCATTCATATTGTGAACAGGCCTTCATTAAGGTTTTTTTTTATTCACAATGTCATCCAGCACCAGCAAACCAAAAACTGTGAAAGTACTAAGTAAATAATCTACCAAAGGGTGCATCAAATATGAAACAATTGCAGTTGCTATTGTGCATACGTCATCCATGCAGTTTCCAGATGAGATTGTGTGTTTATAGAGGGCGTTGCGCCAGGTCGATGAGTAGTTTGGGTCCTTTGATCCGACCCTGAGTGGAAGCTGGGAATGTTTTGTGGAAAAAAATCATCGCAGTTACTTGTGTGTTAGGGCTGAATGTGTGTTTAACTCCAGAGCATTCATGTGCCGAATCTTTATAGATGACCTATTTTGCATGAGCATGAAAAAGCGTTGCATTTACATGGTTCTCTTCTATATCAGTGTTTCTGAACTCCTGAAATGCCTCCATTGTAGTTTCTTCCGGGAAAGAACACATGACAATATTCCTCATAATAATTAATGTGCAGAATAAAGGGGCGGGGCCTGGTTGAGTTAGTTAGTAGTGTGTTAAACTGGCAGTAATGGAAAGGGGTGGCACATTTCCCAAACACACTCGAAGCGCTCGACCAATCACAACACACTGGGTGTGGCCGACCAATCAGAGCAAAGTGTATGTTTCAGAAGGACGGGCTTCATAGAGACAGGAAGTAAACAGAGCGTTACTGACAGACTGGGAAGAGAGGAGCCGCAACAATGGAGAATATTAGGGAAAATAATCAACTTTCAAGCAGGAAAACCTATTCTAGTAGAGCCTGAAAACAACATCAAGGTCATAATATGGCCTCTTATCCCCCCCTTTCTTTAAAAAAAAGAGGTATTTCAACAAACATCAAATGTCCCATTTTACAGCATGTAATTTTCAAAATTAAATAAAAAAATATATAAAAATTCACTTTGATGAAAATGTCAGCTGAATGATCAAAGTCCATAAAAAGTCCATAAACAACACCAAGACCACCAGTGTGCAGCCTGATGGGAGTCTCCTTTACATGAGTTGTTTATAACTCTTATTAAATTCCAATAAATAAACTCAATGTCTCACACACCCAGAATTCTCTGGACCGAGAGCCAAAATTGCGCGCACACACACACACACACACACTAACTGACTGACTGACCAGCAGCACATGTGGAAACACCAGAACAGCCAGATTACTAACAGCCCAGCTGGACTCGTTTATCTGTCAAACTTTCCTTTCTTTCCTGTAAAACCACAGAGAGTGAGCCAATGATCATGAAACAGGAGGATTTAGATGTGAAGATCTGACAACCAGTTCCCACACCAGACCCACCAGTTCCCACACCAGACCCATTGGTTCCCACGCCGGACCCACCAGTTCCCACGCCGGGCCCACCAGTTCCCACGCCGGACCCACCAGTTCCCACGCCAGACCCACCAGTTCCCACTCCGGACCCACCAGTTCCCACACCGGACCCACCAGTTCCCACGCCGGACCCACCAGCTCCCACTCCAGACCCACCAGTTCCCACGCCAGACCCACCAGTTCCAATGCCAGTTATTCAGTCAGGAGAGCAGTGTGTTATTTTATCTTCTTTACTTGAAAGACAGCAGCAGATAGGCTTCTGTCACTTTAAGTGCTGACGTGGATCTCACACACATTTTCTCAACACTTAACATTCATTTAAGACTTCATAAAAATTATTTAATACTTTATGCTTGCATTTTGGCATAATTTAGTGTTTTCCTCCATCCCAGCACTGTCTAGAGTGGCTTTCTAATTAAATTAAAATATATTAATGAGGTCTAATGCCTTTGCATCACACTACTCTCTGTTTTCACAGCACATATTTCTTCACAGTAAATGAAGCCATGGGCACAATTATTATTATTTCATTGAAAAACAAAACAAACAACATAAATACAATAATTCGGACCTGGCTGATTTATCTGATCTGTTATAATGCAAAGAAATGAAAAGACTTGATAAATATCCAGCTTTTTTTTCTCCCACAACCGAAAGAGGTTTTCAGTGTTGTCACATACCTGGCATTGGAAGTCTTATAACGGACCCGGGGCCTGTACCATGAAGCCGGTATAGGTGGATAGCCAGGTGTGTTTAGGTGGTGTTAAAGTTGTTTGGTGTTTAGCGTGTTCATCGCCATAGTAACTCACACGCCACGGCTGACCTGGCCCGGTCAGGTGATGCTCATGGTGAGAGGTTGCAAACCGAACGAGGACCAATCAGCTGTGAGCAAAATGTCACATGTCTGACGGGATAAAGTCACTCCACATGTTTCCACTCCACATTGATGATTTTTTAATGCTAAATCGTCTGGCTTTTAGTAATGCTTATTTAGAATAATAAATTTGTATGATTTAGAAATTATTTATGCAGTTATTATACCCTTAATCGATCACACGTACAATTTTAGTTATTATGCAGATTTTAAAGGAATAACTATATAAAAGGTACTATAAATATGCTTTAGAATCAATAGATGATGCTATAAAATTACTACATGTTCAATTCACATTTGGCTAAGCCCCGCCCCCCTTAGTTACTGTTGCTATATCCGTCAAACTTCATCTGCGCTCTGCATAGCTTATGCTGTAACAGCTCTTCCTGCTGAAATGTTATCAAACTTTTATAAAGCAGCAAATAAAGTGTCCGATAGAAGTAGGCAAAAGGGGCTGCAATATGCGTTCGAAGGCTATATTCAAGACATACAGGTGAAACGCAAGAAACAACAAGGTATTCAAATAGAGGCAAATTGGCAAAAGCATAACGTTACCGGTCACAGTCAAAAAATGAACCACCGCATTTCCTACTAATCGAGACGGAGGCTGGGACTAGCAATATCAGGGAGCAACACTGTTCATGCAAAGCTGGGTAGGTCTCTATCCACTTCTATAATCGTTATTACAAAGCAAACGGACTACACATGTACTGTATAACGTTGTATTTATTAGCAGCGTGTGCTAGCGTATCAACAACTGGTATGAGAACCGAAATCATAACCTAAAACATTATAAAACGGTCCAACTAGTATAACTTCACACTCACAGTAAGGTTAGAAGTAAAAAAAAGATGTGCTTGTTGATCTTTGCGGGGTTTAGCTGACTGAGGACATCCACACAGTTTAATCCAAACACGACACTTGTCACTGTCAGGATTTTACTTCCGTTTTGGGAAGGGAAAAAACGGACAACCCCCTCCAACCTCTCTGGGAAACGCGTATCTGTGTTGCAAATGCCCGAGGCACAACGTGTAACCATATTTTGGATAAAACTTCGACGGTAATAGCCTGCCGAGACCAAAAATATGAGACGCCTGTGTGGAAAGTCAATGGAGCGCTGTGAAAAAGTGTCAGACCTCTGTGGGAGCTCATTCTTGGCTGCGCTGTGATTGGTCAATCTACATTCTAGGGCGTGGCTTAGCCAAAGGCGAATTCTCTCTCTACCTTTATCAACTAACTTCACTGATATAGTTTCTTTTAGTTGTCCTTAGACAGCTATTTTCCTTTTGCTGGGTAAATTTGTTTAAATTCTTCATATTTTAAGACTTTTATTAATAAGTGAATTGCGCTGCTTCTCTCGCGTTTTGAAT